>NC_090727.1:199106661-199201661 GCF_036898095.1 Palaemon carinicauda
GAGGTCAAGCAGATAACTGGAGTGTTAGTGAAAAGCAGCTAATTCCACAGAAACGTCTGTTCCAGTCTGGGAACTAGTTGGAGGGGGCCATTGACTCCGTAAAATAAGTGCTGTAGGCCTACCGAAGCAAAACTGAAGACCCCCACTTTCAGGACACTGGCGCCCACAACATATAAAATCTTGTGAGTTCAATTAATGGCCATTCCCCTTTAGATAAGCTTCTATTTGTCTCATAAGTTAAGTTTAGGTATTATTCTGGCATTACATCTTTCGGGCTGCGTGCATGGAAATTAATGTACTTATAATTTTTGGTCTTGGTAATTGCTTGAGGTCACTGACAACATGTTGGGACCTCACAGCAGCCTACTGCACTAATTGTTTATCAGAACATTTTTATTCTATTTGAGGGTTAATCCCATGAGTTAATTCTGTTTAATATTTTCAATATTTTGTGTTGTAAACTGATTCTCTTTTCACTTATTCATTTTGCCATGGGAATAAATCATAATTGAGTTACTGATACTATTTTCAATTATTAATTTTGCTATGTGTATAAATCATTAATGAGTTACTCCAATTCCTTTTTTTTTTATTTGGAATAGATTACAAACTTTGGCATCTTTAACCCCATTATATGAATTTTACCAATTTATACTATGGGACGGTCAGAAGCACCCGAGATGTTGAGAGTAACCCACTGTAGATATAGGTAATTTGGTATCAGCGAGTGTACGCTCTTTAACTTAGTGCTTTGAAGGTGAAGATCCCCATTTAACTTTACTTTAAACTTTTATACTCCACTGCTCCCAGTTTTTTATTGTCTCTAATTGCATTAACGTAAGATACCTGTCCAGCATCTCACTTGGGTCACTGGGATGGAGTCGGAACAGAGCCTAAGAGTGAGATGACTATACAGTAGACCTGACAAAGCTAGAGTAGGCCATAAATTACTTTTATTTTCACTTGTGGAGTTCTCCGGCCTCTGGACAGTAAAATTTCCCCCTTTTGTATTTAAGAGTGATGGTTAGTAAACTGTGGCAATAAAGTTATTAGCAGGGTGTTTGTGCTCTGGTTGTAAGTGCTCATTATCCTCCCCATGTAGATCTTTGTGTAACTGCCATAGGGAGACTTTCCTGGACTAAGATAAAAATTCTCCACACGAGTGGTCCTTCGAACCGGATCTCTCACCTTTGACTTTTGGATCATTAAATTAACGTAACCTAGCTTGATTAAGCAATAAATACCTTGCTATATCTGCT
Organism: Palaemon carinicauda; assembly: GCF_036898095.1. Lineage (NCBI taxonomy): Eukaryota > Metazoa > Arthropoda > Malacostraca > Decapoda > Palaemonidae > Palaemon > Palaemon carinicauda. The sequence goes on from NC_090727.1 coordinate 199,107,921, forward strand.
TACCCACATGCACCAGCCACATTGTAGAAAGTGTAATTCCCAGACTTGAGTTGCAACGAGAGAAGAGTTTTTGTATTTTTATAGTATTTGACACACGCTTAAGGAAGACAGTGTAACCAGGTTTATTTATGAGTTCTGAGACGACAGAACTTGATATATATTAAGGTCACCGATTTAGGTTGCATGTTGCATGTTTTACTGTTAACTTCTATGCCCGTCGGTTCAAATGATCTGTTCACCTAATTTTGGCATTTAACCAGAAAGCTCCAAGACACTGGAACTAAGGTATATTACTTACGTTGTTCAGACTTCATTGTTTACTGCTCCAGGCGAGCACCTTTCATTTTGCTCTGTTCGACTTAATTTGCCAATCTACTTTTTCCATAATTTTTGTAACTCGGTTTACCATCCTTTGTGCAAGTGCTGTAATTTTCTTACTAACACCTCTTGTAAGCTTAACCCCGTGTCGTTGGTCACAGAACTTTTAGCGCGATATTGCTAAGTCTACAACTTCATGTAGACACTTAAAATTTTATCAGAGGTCGTCTCACCCCTGTATAGCGTATCTTATTTTACTTGTGATTACCACTTAACAAGTGCGTCAATAATTTTACCCTTAGCCTTTGCGTAGTTTTGCACTTTTGTCCCTTTTGTGAGGATATTTTGTGTTTAACCTCCGTGTGAGGAAAGATTTATGTAATGTCCTCTGTTGTTAGTGAGATTTAGTTATCCTTTGCGTGAGGTAATTTCAAGTTTAGCCTCAGCGCGAGTGGTGTTCACAGTTGGTGCCTCCGAGCATGTGTGACTGTTTGAATTTTTTGCAATTTCCATGTGCTACTAGTCACGCTGAGTAATTTTTGCGACTATCTAAATTTTATTTACTTTTGTCATTTTTTGTGCTAGCCTATACTGTATGTAAATATACTGTTGTAAATTGTCGTTGCTACTTACCACATTTTTTCATTGCGGATGTAACCAATCCGTGGTCACTTCTTGTGCACACATAGCCGCATAAGTTTCCCAAACCTTTTGAATAAATCTTGAGAGTTTATTTAACTTTGAATTTGCAAATTCCGCGCATCCACGGGTTTCATCCAAAATGTCTTTACAAATTCTTAATCTTGGTAACCCTCCACAACCTCAGGCTGAAGCTCTCAGCTTGGAGGAACTTAACTCACGGCTTGAACAACAGGAGGTCAATTTCAAATTTCTATGTGAGGATGCAGATCTGGCCCTCCATAGCCTAAGTTCAGTTGATCTTTCACGCATGACGTCCCCCGGGTTGGATCACTTTAGCGTTCACATCGGAGTCATCAGGGACAAACTTAATGAATACAAACAGTTTTGGCAGTCTCATTATAAACATCCGATCGTTGTGGCGAATTACCCAATGCTGGTTGACTGTGCAAAACGAATTGAAACGGCCTTCAGTAGCATTGTGTTCCATAAGTCCACTGGCGACCAAGCCCAGAATCAAACACCTGGCGCAAATCCGCATAAAGTTTATGTGTCCGTTGCCTCTGAGCCTGATCCCCCCATCTTTGAAGGTCGTAGGGAACGTTGGACAGGTTGGTAGAGCCTGTTCCGTCAAACCATCCACGAGTCTCCCAAATATTCTCCAGTGGATAAGTACAAGATCCTTTTACGGTGCCTAAAAGGACCAGCCTGGCGTCTTGCTGGAAACAGGATCTGGACAGAGGGTTTGTACGAGAGGACCATTGCTAACCTCGTCCAGGAGTATGAATCTCCTGATCTTAACCGTCATTTGCTGCGTAAGAAGCTCTTTAGTATGAGTCCCCCGCTGGATGATGGCCCTGACCTCAAACGGTTTCTGATGGAGTGGAGCAATGCTAAGGAAGAATACGTGCAAGTGACCAAAGCCCCCTTGTCCGAAGATCTGTTGGAGCATGCCATCCTGAGTAAGCTAAACCCCACTCTCTTGGAGACAGTTTATCGCTGTTACAATAGTACATCCGTGTCCTTGCAAGAGTTAAAGGATGGACTGTACAAACATGCACGCATAAAGGAGCTAGCCAACCTGCTGACGGAGCCAAGCAAAGACCAGCTTCTTGTTAAAACTTCTAATTCTGGAATAAACAGCAATTCAACTACATAATTGGCTAAGCCCTTCCCTAGAGCAACCAGTGATGCTCTTAAGCCTAAGACACAATCCATATCAACCCACAACCCAGCAAACCCCACTCAGAAGCATGCACCAGAGCCTGCCAGAGCTCCCCCACAAGCAGGTAACTCTGTTCGGTACAATTGTCTTTTCTGTGACCACAATGGTCACTCATCCACAAAATGCCCCCGGTTCCCCGATTCAAATAGTCGATTGATGAGGTTGAACCAACTAGGCTGTTGCACTAAATGTTTTTCGACGAACCATGTTGCCCGTGATTGCACCGCCCATGTTTCATGCCAGAACTGCCAACGTGGTCACAAATTGCCTCTCTGCCCTAACATCTTGACCGTGGGTCCCCAACCTGATGGACCAGGAGCAGACCCACCTTATGTTCAACTTAATCATATAGCTTCGAGTGAGACTGAACAAAACAACCAGGCGAACGAAATAAACCCTGCTGTTCTACCCACCTTCACTGGCGATCTAATTAATGGAAAACTTAAACACACCACCCGAGTTTTCCTGGATTGTGGTGCCCAACGCACATTTGTGCATCCTAATGTAGTCAAGTCACTGAACCTTGCTCCTGTCGGAAAAATCGTGTTCCGACTCAACTCGTTCAACATGGACGAACCACCTCAATGTTCCGACTTGGTACAGTTCAATTTGAAAATTGGTCGCCGCAAGCATAAGGTCGTTGCCATCGTCAACCTGAACGTGGGGAAGAACATAAGGACGCCTGGATATACCCATGCAGTTCGCACTCTAGAGGCTGGTGGTCTACGTCTTGCAGACAGGCAGCCAGATGACAATGCGACTGGCATAGAGTTCATCCTCGGAGCCAGTTATCTTCCCCGCCTCCTCAAGCGCACTCACAACATCAAGGGTGTCAACTTGTTCAGTACACCAGGTGGATATGTGGTTTGGGGAGAGCTGCCAGATTGGTCACGGGAAGGGACAGAACAACCCAAACGTCGATAGTCTGTCGCTCACACTAAACAGCATCAGCGTAACAGACCCTGTGGGAGTAGAGTCCCCCGTCAAGAATCTTTGGAAACTTGATGCTGTGGGCATAAGCAATGAACCCTTCAGCCATCTTGAGGCACAGGCTGTTGATCTCTTCAACCGTACTACACGGTACGCAAACGGGAGATACACGGTACGCAAACGGGAGATACACGGTGCAACTACCCTTCAAGAGTGATAGCTGACCGGAGATAAATTTTGGTAGGGCTTTTGCCCAGCTGATGTCCCTTAAAAAATCTAAGGACCCTCAGTTATTCATCAAATACCAGGCCATCCTTGACAAGTTCATAAAGGAGGGCTTTATCGAGCCGGTCGAGCTAGAACCTCATAATAACGGACAAATGCACTACCTACCACATCATCCTGTCCTCAAAAGTTCCACCTCCACACCGATGCGCATAGTATTCAATACCTCGGCTAAATCGGGACTGACTTCAAGGTCTCCTGAATGAATCCTTGTACACCGGCCCAAATCTGGCCTCAAAATTTCAGTCCATGATCCTCGGGTTTAGGGAAAAGCCATTTGGTTTGAAGGCAGACATTTCTAAGGCTTTCCTGCGGATAGAGATTGCTCAGGAACACCGTGATTACTGTCGGTTTCTTTTCTTTAAGGACTCCAGTATGACCGAAGTTGTTGCATACTGCTTCAAGGTGGTCCTGTTTGGGGCCACCTCATATTTGCTTAACTAGACAATCTAACACCATCTGAATGCTCAAACGAGTAGTCTTGCCTCACAGCTTAAAACAAGCTTCTACGTTGACAACTTCCAACTTTGCTATGACTCACCCACGGACATCCTTAGTGAAAGACAGTCCATAGAAAAAATTATGTTGGAAGGCAACATGCCCCTTGCCAAATGGACCATTAATGCCGCCATCTCGGGAGACTTCACTGAAACGGGCCCCAAATATTACTTCGGTCTGGACTGGAACACCACTGATGACACATTAGCTGTCAAGCTCCCCTCAGAATTGATGTTAGAGGACTACTCGCACGTCAACACTAAAAGGAAGGTTGTCTCCCTGTTTTCATCCATCTATGACCCTATTGGCCTGATCTCACCAGTCACTATCCTCGGCAAGCTCTTCATTCAGAAACTGTGGATAATGGATCAGAGTTGGGATTCCCGCCTTAGCGAAGAATTGATCCGCGAGCACGGTGCTATTCATAAAAAATACAAGGGTCTCGAGAACATTAAGGTGCCTTGTAATGCACATCAGGGTCACCAGGTTGCATTACATGTGTTTGTAGATGCCTCCAAGCAAGTCTTTGGAGTGGCTTCCTATGTGGTCACAATTGAAGGTAAATGCCAGCTCCTCACAGCCAAGGCACGAGTTACTCCTAAACGTATTCTGGATTTGGGCGAGAGTCAGTCCATTCCCAAGCTTGAGTTGACTGCACTCCTGTTTGGATGCCGACTAGCCCAGTATCTGAGAGAAATACGTCCAGAAACATAAGTCTCTACAACAGTGTGGTCCGATGCCTCCACGGCCCTACAGTGGGTACACAGCCGGCATAGCATGTCCCTGTATGTTCTCAATAGGGTCGAGGAGATAAACCGTATAAGGTTGAACTGTCGGTTGCTTCTCAAGCATGTCCCCTCGTCCTGCAATCCCGCCGACCTGGCGTCGCGGGGAGTAGCCGCCAAAGTCGTCCTCAAGTATAACTTATGGTTTCATGGACCAGCCTGGCTGATCGACGTCTCAGCTTACCCGGACCAAAGCAGATTCCCAACTGAATGGGAGATAAAAGCCTGTCCCATAAGACTTTTGCTGCCGCAAACTCAAAGATTTGCTCATTTCTCATCTCTTGATGAGGCAGTTAGGAGCTATGCATCCTTGCTGCGCCTGACGAACGGGTGGGCCGAGCACAAATTCCCCCATTTAGTCCACAGGTTCTACGAAGACCACTAACTGCCATCATTCGTGTGTCACAGGGGGCCAGTTATCCCCAAATATTACGACAATTGCAAGGTAAACCCGCCTTGTTGACGTCCGATGAACGAGCCTTTATCGGACAATGGAACCCCTATATTGACAATAACGGTGTTCTAAGAGTTCGTTCTCGCCTCAGTGATGCACCCCCGGAGTCCGGCTACATGGACCCTATTCTCCTAGAGTCCCATTGTGCTCTCTCGAGACTTATTGTTGAGCACTGGCATGAAGTGCTGCTGCACTGTAACATCTCCACTCTTCTTGTTCACTTACGCAAGGAATTTTGGGTCCCCCGAATGCGACAACAAGTGAAGAAGATTCTCAAACGGTGCATACATTGCAAAAGAGTACAAGGCCAGCCGTACCCAACACCATCGTTAGCTCCAGTCCACCCCAACCGCCTCAATGCTTAGGTCCCTTTCAGAGTAACTGGACTGGACTACACTGGCGGCTTTAAGGTACACCGTTCACATGTGGACATGGTCTACCTACTGCTGTTTATCTGCGCTGCCACGCAGGCGGTGGCTCTAGAAACTACTACATCCTTGACTGTTGTGGAACTAGTCCAAGTGATACGAAGGTTCACTGCCCGATTTGGGATGCCCCAGTGCCTTGTGTCCGACAATGCCTCAACCTTTCAAGCTGGTCAGACACTCTTGACAGAACTCATGCAACACCCTGTTATCGACGGGTTCAAACGGGCCCACAACCTCACTTGGAAGTTCATCACTCCTCAAGCCCCGTGGCAAGGAGGGTTTTACGAGCGCTTGATTGGGTTTACCAAACTCAACTTGCGCAAAGCCACTTACCGTTACCACCCTACATATGATGAGTTTGTGACCTTGGTCCGAGAAGTCAAATGCGTGGTGAATGATCGGCCTCTAACATATCTGGATGCGGATGAGCCCACTGATATGCCGTTGACCCCAAGCCACCTACTCTATGGTCGAACCCTCTCATTGGCACCTCAAGTCCACCTGGCTGACTTGACTGATCCTGCTTTTCGAGAGGGGGACATCCTCCGCAAAGATTACCAAAAACTGACCAACATGCTGCAAACATTCCTGAAGAGGTGGAAGTAGTACTATGTCAGTTCCCTTCGAGAACGACACCAGAAGTCTAGTCGCCTCTACCCAACCATCCCCAGGGTTGGAGATTTATGCTTGTTGATTCTGGACAAGGTCAATCGAGAGGAGTACCCTTTGACCCGTATACTCGAAGTATACCCAAGTCGAGATGGACACATCAGAACAGTCAAGGTCCACTCCGCAAATGGAAAGTATGTACGACCAGTCAACCGACTCATACCTTTGGAGGTTAACAAAAATAGCCAAACACTATCCAAACCAAGTGAGGAGGAACCTCCTAACACCACTCCTCTCGAATATCTCGACACGCCTCCAAGACCAACTGGCCGAGAGAAATGTTGGGACCTCAGCCGATGCTATGTCTCCTGTAATCATCGCGGCGCCCCGCCACAGCAGGCCTACATGGGCCTCTGCTGAACGTTCACGAGCCCTATTCCAGGAGATCTTGTAGATGCATAGTCTTCACCAACCTTGGTTGCCCGAGCACCCATATGAAGGGCTGCTGAAGTTTTGATTTGTCCTTCCCTCCGCTCTTATCTTGCAGTTGTAGTTACCTTTTTGTACTAAGTCACAGTTAACTCTGCTTTACTTCCGCTTGTAATCGTACCACTTTTGTTTGACTCTCGCTTGTAAATCATACTTTGCACTTATCTTGTATGCGGTTGCGGTTCAACTTAATGCCAATTGCTGACCTAGCATAGCGCAAGGAGTCACATTTATTCTTTATTCATTTAGTATACTCATCTCATATATACTAACATCTAACCCACATTGCATTTGTCTACACTAACCCTTCTCTTTTTTTTCCTCACTTTATCCCCAGGGTGTGACGAATTTTCTTCACTACTCTTCTTCTTCACAGTTTATACGTAGACTTTGTTATTGTTCGTGATGTCACAGTAGGGAAAAATGTGAGTGATGACTCTTCCATAAGCGAGTGTCTCAAGATTAATACTTTTGTGTTCATTTTGTATTCATTATTTTACCTCAAATATTTAGGTACTTTAAATCTCTTAAATACAACTCAAGTCTGCTAGTCTAGGAGGTATGGTTGTCCACACACGTAAGCCTGACTTGCTAAATAACATTTTCGTTTCAATTTTGTTTTGTATGCCAGATGTTTTGAGTACGGATTATCTTTGTCCCCTGGAGTTGCAAGATTTCTCCTTGTATTCTAAATAAGTGTATTGCTTAAAACTCACAAGTCACAAGTGTTTCAAGCCTGTCCTAAATGAGAGGTGGCACCCCAAGACCACTGGCCTACGCATTGAGATGCGCTTTTTGGGGGGAAGGAAGGAGGACGCGGCTGACCTGAACACGACCTCACAAACTTACAGGCCACGGTACTAAGCGGAACTGCCCAGCCAGGCCCCAGGATTAACCTCGTGCTCCCACTCACCACCACTAGTCTGTCCCCTTGCACAATAACGGACCATGATTCACAAAGGACGAGGTCAAGCAGATAACTGGAGTGTTAGTGAAAAGCAGCTAATTCCACAGAAACATCTGTTCCAGTCTGGGAACTAGTTGGAGGGGGCCATTGACTCCGCAAAATAAGTGCTGTAGGCCTACCGAAGCAAAACTGAAGACCCCCACTTTCAGGACACTGGCGCCCACAACATATAAAATCTTGTGAGTTCAATTAATGGCCATTCCCCTTTAGATAAGCTTCTATTTGTCTCATAAGTTAAGTTTAGGTATTATTCTGGCATTACATCTTTCGGGCTGCGTGCATGGAAATTAATGTACTTATAATTTTTGGTCTTGGTAATTGCTTGAGGTCACTGACAACATGTTGGGACCTCACAGCAGCCTACTGCACTAATTGTTTATCAGAACATTTTGATTCTATTTATTCCGTTTGAGGGTTAATCCCATGAGTTAATTCTGTTTAATATTTCCAATATTTTGTGTTGTAAACTGATTCTCTTTTCACTTATTCATTTTGCCATGGGAATAAATCATAATTGAGTTACTGATACTATTTTCAATTATTAATTTTACTATGTATATAAATCATTAATGAGTTACTCCAATTCCTTTTTTTTTTTATTTGGAATAGATTACAAACTTTGGCATCTTTAACCCCATTATATGAATTTTACCAATTTATACTATGGGATGGGTCAGAAGCACCCGAGATGTTGAGAGTAACCCACTGTAGATATAGGTAATTTGGTATCAGCGAGTGTACGCTCTTTAACTTAGTGCTTTGAAGGTGAAGATCCCCATTTAACTTTACTTTATACTTTTATACTCCACTGCTCCCAGTTTTTTATTGTCTCTAATTGCATTAACGTAAGATACCTGTCCAGCATCTCACTTGGGTCTCTGGGATGGAGTCGGAACAGAGCCTAAGAGTGAGATGACTATAGACCTGACAAAGCTAGAGTAGGTCATAAATTACTTTTATTTTCACGTGTGGAGTTTTCCTGCCTCTGGACAGTAAAATTTCCCCCTTTTGTATCTAAGAGTGACGGTTAGTAAACTGTGGCAGTAAAGTCATTAACAGGGTGTTTGTGCCACGAGTGTAAGTGCTCATTATCCTCCCCTGTTGATCTTTGTGTAACTGCTGTAGGGAGACTTTCCTGGACTAAGTTCCCACTCAAACATTTAGATAAAAATTCTCCACAATATACACACGTTTAAATATATATATATATATATATATATATATATATATATATATATATATATATATATATATACATATATATATATATATATATATATATATATATATATATATATATATAAATGTTAAAATGAAGAATGTTTCATAGGCATTTGCTTGTTTTATTATTGCTTCGTCCATTATTACGTAGCAATTTGGAGGTTCCAGGTTTTCTGTTTTCTTTGTGTTAATTCTTAGTCCCATGTCCTCACTCTCGCTTTTTACCGAGTCAAGAAGTTCTCACATTTTCTCTTCTGAGTCAGCTATTATCACAGTGTCATCTGCGAATTTGATATTTTTTTCTTATTTTCTCCTCCAACTCCTCCTTCCATTCCTGATATACTTCTCAGTATGATTTCTCCATATATAGTGGAGAGGTCTGGTGACATTACACATCGTTGTCTTACTCCTCGTTTTATTTCTATCTGCTATTAAATCGTTATCGATGTCAACTGTAGCTTCCTGACTCAAGTAAAGGTTGGTGATTAGCCGAGTGTCTTTGCCGTCAATATTTATGCTCTTTATAATGTCTATAAGTCGTAGTGACTAACTTTATCAAATGCCTTTTCATAGTCTATAAAGCACATAAAAACATCTCTCTGTACTTCTATTGCCTTCCCTGAAAATATGCGCATATTCTTCTGAAACTCCTAGTTTTATTTGCCAATTCATTCTATTTAATACTAGTATTAGTACTATATTTGTTTTGAAGCTCATGAAGCTGATAGTCTTGTGTAAACTGCACTTTACGGTACTGTATTTGGTTTCTTGGGGATATCAATAAAGATGGATCTGCACATTTCTTTTGGAATACATCCTGTGTATATTGTTTGCCAATTCTACAATTTTTCTTAGTACAAAATTCCCACTTGTCAGGCACATTTCTATTGTTACCCCATCATGGCCAGGGATTTTGCCTTTTTTTAAACTTTTTCATTACACTTACTATTTCCTCTTCTGTAATTCTAGACCATTCAATGATGTAAAGAACCTAGGTCCATCACCTCTATCATCCTCAAAAAGATCCTTCACATATTCTTCCAAACGTTTGAGAACATCCTTTGTAGGTAGTAGGTTGGCCAGGGAAACAGCCACAGTACAACATTGGATCAAACTCTGATTACAGTTCACTTGCCCTTTGACTGCACATACACCGAATAGTCTGGTATATTCTTTACAGATTCTCCTCTGTCCTCTTACATCTGACAACACAGATATCATCAAACAATTTTTTTTCACCCAGGGGGTTAACTACTGCTCTGTAATCGTTTAGTGGCTACTCTCCTCCTCTGCTGGGAGAAGAACACTCCAAAATTAAACCATTGTTCTCTAGTCTTGGGTAGAGCAGTAGCCTCTGTCTCTAGGGTTAGAGTTTTTATAGTTATATAGGAAATATTCATTTTTATGTTGATGCTGTTCATAAAACATTTTATTTTTCTTTGTTTCCTTACCTCACTGGGGCATCTTCCCTGTTGGGGCACTTAAGCTTATAGCATCCTGCTTTTCCAAATAGGGTTGTAGCTTATCAAGTAATAATAATAATAATAATAATAATAATAATAATAATAATAATAATAATAATAATAATAATAATAATAATAATAATAATAATAATATCTCCATCACCAAAAGCCCCTCTTTATTCATACTTACATTCCCCCTTGCCTCCCTCCTTTTTCTAACCACTTCTCTTATTTTCTTGCACATACTTTCATATCTACGATTTCTTTATAATTTTTCTACTTCTTCACACTCTTCATTAATCCAGTTTACCTTTGCTGTATTACATTCCTGTCTAATTTGTAAGTCTAGGTTCTCATATCTTTTAGGATTTCTTTCTTTATTCCTTCTTTCATCTTATCAAGTATACCTTCAGTCATCCAGTTCTAATATCATTTTCTTTCCTGTTTGGGTACCAGATATTTAGTTGTTCTTTTAGGGCTGTTTGTAGGATTCTCCAGTCTCTGTCTAGTTCTTCCTCTTCTTCCAGTGACTCTTCCCTGTTCCGTACTCCATGAGCCAAAACCAAACTGTCGATATAGCCAACAGCGTAAATGTGTATACTTACAGAAGAGTCAGTGTATCCACGCTCGGTAGGGAAATCAAAGGACTGCAGTGTGATCCAGACTGTTATCATGCGACTGCAGAAAACAGAAACAGCGAAAGAAATGTAGCCTAAACAATAGAAATAGCATAAGAGTGGGCTAAGAATCCTAGCACAGAAAATTTGAAGAAGTGGAAAAGGAAATGCAAAGAATGAACCTAAATATTCTAGACTTAAGTGAAGTAAGATGGGCAGGGACTGGCAAAACTTATGGAGAAGGAATAACTTTCTTTTATTCTGTAGGGAATAAACGAGAAAGAGGAGTTGGCCTAATGTTCAATAAAACAGTATTAAAATGTATACCGGGGTACTGGGCAATATCAGAAAGGGTTACGTTGGTAAAGATAAAAGGAATCCCTTTCCATTTAACATAATACAGCTATATGCTCCAACACAAGATTCTACAGAAGAGGAAGCAGACTGTTACATCTTTAGGTTACTGATAAACCGCAACAAGTGTAGAGTAACTTGTACATACTATTTATTGAAGTTATTACCATGGTGCGTGGCTATGGAGTGCGCAGAATCGGTTGCGTTCTTCTATTACATTAAGGCGGGTGCGTTCGCATATATAACATCTCCCCTTCTTATAAAAAAGATAGTAGTTTACATACAGATGTACATTACATAAACTTACATGCTACTGCATGGAGAAATAGATATTTGAACAGTTATTATGCAAATTTAAAATTTACCAAAAATATCTATATATCTCCTTTTCTTTATAACAATTATTTAGAGCATTGGTAATACATCAGCAAATTTTAATATCAGAAAAAAAAATGACATATTTAACAAAATTCTGAAAAGAAATATTTGATTAGGCAATTTTAGCACAATTAAACACTTTACTGTAAAAACCATCCAGGATTTTTCTAAAAAAATTAAACATCAAAAGCTAGCTGTGACCTACATTCAATATCAGTCACTAACAATTTTTATCTGACTTACATCTGATAATCCTGATACCTGGAAGGCATCCTTGAGACACGACCAGAGCGTGTCGTAACATGCGGAGAACTTGGTAGAAGACCCTGGGGACCTGGAGGAATGGGGCTTGGAACAGGTCTAGGGGCCTGTCTAACCTGGACATTAGGATTTGGATTAGGAGCAGGTTGAGGTGTATCTTGAGGGATTGGGGGAGCAGCACTATTTGAACCAGGCTCAAAGTCTCTCGGAGCTCTATGGAAAATGTTCTTCTCCTGCGTCCTTAAAATGTCACGTCTATTTCTTCTCCATATGTTTCCATTTTCAGTTTCCAGATTGTGTGATCTTGGCTGAGAGGGCTGGTTTGGAGCTAGTTGTGCTGGTCTCCAATGTTTACCATCTCTGACACAAACCGTATCACCAGGTTTCAGTGATGGAAGTGCCTTTGCGTTCCTGTTATAGTTTTTCCGGTACTTCTGTTGTCTTTGTTGTATGTTACCTGTAACTTGTGTACTTGGTACTACTTTAGGCTTTAGCAGTACTGGTGCAGTTGGCAGTTTTGTCGCTGTTCTCCTGGACATCAGCTTCTGGGCTGGGGAAGTGTCTGGATTGGGTGTATTTTGAAACATCAGCAGACTGTAGTAGAACTTACTTTGATCTCCATTGACTTTCTCCATCATGTGGCGAACAGTCTGATTGGACTTTTCTACTTTCCCATTGGACTGATGGTAGAGAGGACTTGTTGTTTCGTGGATAATACTCCAGTCTCGGACGAAATCAGCGAACTTGTGACTCCGGAACTGAGGTCCGTTGTCTGTTAAAAGCTTCTCTGGGATACCATGCACAGCGAAGATCTTTGATAATTTGTCAATAACTTTCTGGTTGTGGGTATTTCCCTGTAATTCTTCCACTGCTATGAAATCACTGTAGTAGTCTGTCACTACGAGGAAGTCTCAATCGCAGCATTGGAGTAAATCAGCTGCTATCGTCTGCCATGGCCTTGTAGGTATAGCATGTGTAATGATCGGCTCTTTCTGCTGTAGTCGGCGATTTTCTTGACAGTCGGCACACTTACTGATCATGTCTTCGATTTGACTGTTCATTCCTGGCCAGTAGACTATATCGCGTGCTATCTGCTTACACTTGACGATGCCAAGATGCGACTCGTGAATAATCTTCAAGATCAAATTCTGCATGGTTTTAGGAATTACCACTCTGTCGCCCTTGAACACGATCTCATCCATCACAGCTAACTCATCACGTGAGTCCCAATATGGACATACTTCTGGAGGCACATTTTTTCTGTTTTCTGGCCATCCTTGCTTTATCACCTTTATGAGCTCTTGTAGTGTTTTGTCATTCTTTGTCGTCTCCCACAACTCCTTCTGCCAAGGTTGGGTGAACGCTGTCAGGCCTCTAACTTCTATAGCAAATACATCTTGATAATTGACGCTGTTTAGGAGTCTTGTATCCGTTGCTGGCAAGAAGGCACGACTGAGGGCATCCGCTACTGGGACGTCTTTCCCTGACTTTCCGACGATGTCGAAGTCATAGTGTTGAAGAGCCATCCTCATTTTCTGTAGCCGTAGAGGTACTTGGTGTAGCGGTTTGTCCATAATTCTGACTAATGGAAGGTGATTAGTTTCTACTGTGACATCAGATCTTCCATAGACATAAGTGTGGAATTTCTTGAAGCCAAAGACGATGGCTAGCATCTCTTTTTCTATCTGGCTGTAGTTCTTCTTGGTCTCGGTGAGGGCCTTGGAAGCGTAGGCGACTGGCTTTCCTCCTTGTAAAATAACTGAACCGAGTCCGGCTTGTGACGCATCGCTGCTTAGCGTTATGGGCTCTGTTGAACTGTAGTATCGCAAAACTGGAGCACTCGTCATCATCTCCTTGAGAGTTTTGAAGGCGGCTCTATGCGCATCGTTGAAGTAGAATTTGAAGCCTTCATCATTGCTTTCTTTGATGAGGTTCCTATACGGCTCCGTCACAGTCGACAGGTTTGGCAGGAACTTACATGTGTACGTCACCATGCCTAGTAGAGTCTGGACGTTGGCGATAGACGTCGGCTCCGGCATATCAGTCACTGCTTTAACCTTCGAATCATCAATTTTCACGCCGTCCTTCGTAAGCCTGTGTCCGATGTATGTGACTTCTTCGGCACACAGCTTGGTTTTCTGTCGGTTTAGTCTCAGATTTTTCTCTCTGCATCACTTTAACACTTGTTCCAATCGCTGGTCATGGGTTTCTTTGGTCGCTGCATGCACCAGGATATCGTCCATTACTATCTCAACTCTGTCAATATCTGAAAACATGTCGTTCATGGCACGCTGGTAGATCTCGGGCGCTGACGAGATTCCCATGGGCAGGCGTTTATACATGTACCTCCCAAATGGTGTGTTGAATGCGGTTAACCTCTGGCTGGCAAGATCTAGGCCTATCTGGAAGTAACCTTGGTTAGCGTCGAGCACTGTGAAGAACTTTGACCCGTCCGTCCTTGTCATGACGTCTTCTATCGTTGTGATCGGGTGGTACTCACGCTTTAGCACTCTGTTGAGGTGCTGTGGATCAATAGTTACTCTGACTTCCACTTTTTCATTTACTTTGTCACTGTCTTTTTTCTTCTTAGGAACTACATGAAGCGCTGAACACCACGGCGTTGGCTCACCGACAGGAATTTTGACAATGATTCCCAACTTCTCGAGCTCGTCGAGTTTAGTCTTTGTAGGTTCTCTTAGTCCTGCGGGTATGGGGCGGGCATTGAGGGCTACAGGCTGGGCATCAGGGGCAATCTGGAGACTGTAATCACCTGGGATTTTACCTGTACCATTAAAGACATCAGAATACTGCAGCAAAAGATTAGTAGTATTAACATTAAAAATGCGTTTCACCAGGTTCATACGTACAGAGTCTGCTACAGATAACAAATTAGGAACATCTTCATTGTACACCTGACACTCAATATTATACACAACATCTTTGTACTTAACTGGTAGTGAAACAATTCCCTCTGGACATTCTGGTTTACCAAACAAACCTTTTACAGGAAGACCACCACGCTTCAGCGGGGGTTTCACACTTAAACTATTATAAGCCCTACGACCCAAAATAGAAGTAGCTGCTGCTGTATCAATACGGAACCTTATAGTTTGACAACCTTGCACCTGTAAATCGACTAAAAATTCAGGGTGCGACATGTATACTGAATTACTAGCGTAAACAGCTGAACCAACATTCAATGTATTAAATGTGTCACTAAACTGCTCATAGTTTATTTGCATATCTTGTGGCTGCTCATCTGCATACCTAACACTGTTTGATCTACAACATCTTGCAAAGTGATTTTTTCTGCCACACGCATTACAAGTCTGACCAAAGGCAGGGCATTGGCGAGGTGGATGACCACGACCACAATTACCACAGTTACTGTTACTAAAATTACCTCGACCTCTGCCTTGTAAATTACCTCTACCTCGACCTTGAATTTGACCTTGGTAGGCTTGACCTCGACTTTGACCTTGGTGGGCTTGACCTTGAGACGGCGCATGGCTATGACTGCGTCCCTGGCGGCCTTGTTGACCACGGCTCCTACCGCCTCCTCGTCCAAACGCTGCTGCGTTGACCTGAGCCTCGCCGGTTATGCGCCTTGTCTCCTGCAACTGGTCATACTGGTTACATTTTTTGATAATGTCATTTAATGATAAATCATCTTCCCACAGTTTTTCTTTCAACTTTTTGTCCCTGACCCCATTACTTATTTGAATACACACTTGAGATTCAACTGTAGCACCGAATTCCCACTGCGAGGCGAGCTCGCGAACGGCTGCTATGTAGTCATTTAAGGATTCTGTGGGACCCCGGACCCTTTGGTGGAATCTGGTTACATATGCCTTTAATAACTTTTTTTGGCTGGAAATACTCATCGAATTTTTGAATGACTATGTCATATTTCTGGTCATCTCCTGCTTCAGTAAAAGCAAAATTTTTTGCTACCTTAATCCACTCAGGACCCATGGCATACTTAAGCATACCAATCTTGACCGGGTCGGTCGCAGCCGTCTTTTCCGCTGCGATGAGGTACAGGTCAAACTGTTCCTTCCAGTCCTGCCAGGCTTGGACATGGTTGCTGACCTGTGGTGGATTAAAGCTCTTTGGAGGCTGGAACCCGGTCGCCATGGTTACTATAAAAATACTAGGAGAACAAAATGTTAATTAACCAGAAATTCACACTAGAAAAATTGTCAAAACGCCAGCACTGTCAGTAGACTGTTATAGGCTCCAGGTCACTTGGGGTAGGGTGTGTGACTATCACTGTAGTAGACACTGGCACTGTAGTGGTCACTGGCTATGTCATTATAGTCTAGTAGAGCTGTCTGGAAGATCCTCAGAAATCAGCCTAATATACGCAGAGCCACTGGTGTATTACAACTTTGCTGGGGAGCACCAGCCCGTTATATGCCAGTAAAAACTTACACAATCATCGGCAAAATTTTCAAAAACATTAGCAAAGTTTCTCTTAAAACTTCGGCAGTTACTCTTAAAACATCGGCGGATTTACTTGAAAAGAAAAAAAAATTGTCAACTTTCTTTGATCCTACACGGCTTTATAATAACAGTTACACTGACAGGACCTGGGGCACCCCTGTAACTTTAACCAGGTCGAAAACGGCCGGCAAAAATCGTGTTTTTTTTACTTGAAAATGTCAAATTTCTTCAGCATTACACGGCTATTTTAAACAACAATGTAGGCTGGACTAAAGTAACAGTCACTGTCTTTGCTTACCCACTACAAAAACCTTGGCGAATTTCTCAGTTCGTTATTGTATACATGGATGGCCATCTTGTTCCGGCGACGTCATCGGTCCGTATTTCGTCTCTGCCGGGATCGCTCAACTTTGGAAGCTTTATATCTTGGTTTCTCTGCTTTGTCCTTCACTTTTCTGTAGTTTTCTTGAATCTTGGGTCCTTATCTTATCACCTGACACCATGTTACATCTTTAGGTTACTGATAAACCATAACAAGTGTAGATTAACTTGTACATACTATTTATTGAAGTTATTACCATGGCGCGTGGCTATGGAGTGCGCAGAATCGGTTGCGTTCTTCTATTACATTAAGGCGGGTGCATTCGCATATATAACACAGACGAATTGTATGACCAACTAGCAGAGGCTCAAAAACTCAAAAACAATATAAATCTCAAGAAATTGTAATGGTAATGGGAGACTTTAATGTAACTGTAGGAAAAAGATGTTTTAAAGACACAGTCAGACCATACGGACGAGGAGAAAGGAACTTCAGAGGAGAAAGATTAATATCATGGTGTGATACAAACGGGATTTTTTTAACTAGCACATGGTTCGAAAAACTTCCAAGATTACTATGGTCATAGAATTGCCTAGAAGACAGATGTAGAAATCAAACTGACTACATTACAATTGACAAAAGATTCAGAAATGCTGTACTTGACACAAGAACATGTCCAGGGCAGACTGCTACAGCGACCATGTGCCGGTGGTAGCAACACTAAGAGTAAAACTAAAGAAATTCATGGAAAGAAAAAAGGCAACTAAAACTCCTAGTAACAGACCAACAACTAAAAGAATTATATAGAAATAAAGTCCCAACAAGAAAAGCAATGAACAATTAAAATAAAATATTTCAAGTACAATAACAACATTGAAATAGATCTTTCTTATATAAACTATAAAAACTTAAAAAAAAAACAAAAGGAAGAGAAAAAAGATAGAACAGTTTGCCCGAGTGTACCCTCAAGCCAGAGAACTCTACTCCAAGACAGTTAAAGACCAAGGTATAGAGGCTATGGCCCTACCCAAGAAAAGAGAACAATGGTTTGAGTTTGGAGTGTCTCTTCTACCCTTGCCAAGTGGAAAGTAGCCAATGATTAAGTTGTACTGACCAAATTTTCATTTTCAGACATATTGTACAGCAATGCCACTTTTGATGGCACTTGTGGACTATGAAAATGCCTTTGATAGTGTACACTGGCCAATTTTGTGGAGAGTCTTGCGTTATTATAGAGCTCCTCTCAAATATGTCAATTTGATTAAGTCTGTTCATGAGGACAGAAAGCGCAAAGTTAATGTTAATGGAGTCCTATCAATGAATTTCCAGTGAACGGTGAAGTACTCCAACGGAATGTGTTGTCACCTATATTGTTTATCCTCCTCATGGATTTTGTAATATGTAAAAGAGTTGGGGATGGTGGAGAAGGATTGGAGTGGATAGGTAACAGGAAGTTAGCAGACCTAGAGTATGCTGATGATGTTGTCCTTATTAACAGAACACCGAAGGACCTGCAATGCTTGCTTACCAGAATGCATGAAATATCACACGAGGTTAGGTTCAAGATAAATAGAAGAAAGACAGAGATTATGAGTGCGGAGTATGTGATGTAAGATAAAATATCATTGGAAATAGAAAGGATTAATGAGGTAGAATCATTTAAGTATCTAGGAATTACGATCTCCAATACAGGGTCTTTGGAATTAGAGCTTAGTGAAAGATTGAAAAAAGCAAATCAGAGAATGGCTAGGTTAAGTAAATTTTGGAAATCAAATCGCCTGAAATTACATATGAAAATCAGACTATATATCAGTTTAGTGAGATCAGTGTTACTCTATGGACATTAGTCACTGTATGACAATGAAACAATCTCCAACTGATTTAGTAGATTTTAGAACAAAGCCCTCAGAAGTATATTGGGAGTTGAATGGCAGGACACGATTAGAAATGAAAATATAATAGAGATTACTCGAGTGCCATATGCGGATGAGACCATAGTGAGGGGTAGATGGAGCTGGTTTGGGCATGGTATTCGCACTCCCAAGAGAGATTAGCTCAGTAAACGTTTAGCTGGGCTTCACAAGGCTCTACAAGAGTTGGAAGACCCAGGCCTAAATGTCTGAGGACTATGAAGCGTGAAGCAGGAGATGATGAATGGAGAAGTATTGAGTTAAAAACTCAAGATAGAGACAACTGGCGATATCTAACCGAGGCCCTTTGCCTCAATAGGCGTAGGAGGAGATGATGATGATGATGATGACCAATTATAGTGCAGTAGTTAACCCCTCGAGTGAACAAGAATTGTTTGGTAATCTCACTGTCGTCAGGTGTATGAAGACAGAGGAGAATAGGGAAAGAATAGGCCAGACTATTCAGTATATGTGTAGGCAAAGGAAAAATTAACCATAACCAGAGAGAGATATCCAATGTAGTACTGTCTAGCCAGTTAAAGGACCCAATAACTCTCTAGCGGTAGTATTGGTAGGGCCACCTATATTATAGAGTAGAATTTGTGATCCTGGAACAGTAAATGCGAAAGACATTCTTTTAAAATGGAATATAATTTTGGCGGCGAAAGCAATGTATAGGTTTTTTTAGCTTATGTTTCTCGTTTATACAATCGTTGAAAAATAAAAATTATTAGTTAATTTCTTGGAGAGACCAAAGTGAGAAGCAAAAATTACATCATGGCTGACTCCCTGTGTTGTCCCCAATTTGTATCTACAGAGGGAGACAAAAAAGTGGATAGGGTGTGACTGTAAAAGATACTATCATAAGAAGTGTGTGTTTATTGTGACAAACATTAGTGATAAAGACGTAATAAACTTGAATTGGATTATGTCCACACTGCGTATATGAAGCCAGAATAGCCAACATACATATATTAAAATTGGAGGAGGCACTGAGAATGAAAGACGCTGCTTTGAATGAACAAGATGTGAGAATTGTTGAACTGGAAAACCAAGCTGTGGAGCTTAGCGCACACGCAGAAAATTCCACCCAGACCACTGACCTTATGAAAAAAGTTGATAATTTAGCTATGAATATGGAATCAATTTAGGTAACACTTCAAACACTGGTGGACCTAAAACCAGAGAAAATTGTATACGCTGACAAAGTTAAGGAAAAGAATCTACTGGTAATTAAGTCTACTAATGCAACAACTAAAATTACTGACAGAAAAAATGAGGTCGGACATGCACTTAATGACATTCCAATTTTTAATACGAGGTCAACTTCAAATGGAAATGTCAACTTTGTTGACGGAAAGCTCAGTAAGGAAGCAGCGAACAAGATTCACACAATGGTTGCCGACACCGAAACAAGAAAATTTGGAAAATTGAAACCAAAAAATTATAATATGCAATATATACAACGATGAAGATGAAGTAGTAAATGCTTCATTCAAAGAAATTGTTGTCTGGACCAAATCCTAAACATAGAGGAGAAGATAAGTCTATTACTACCACTAAAGAGTTATTGGGTGGGCCTTTGACTAGCCGGATGGTACTACATTGAATCCTTGTCTCTGGTTACGGCTCATACTCCTATTACCTACACATGCATCGAATAGTCTAGCCTATTTTTTACATATTTTTCTTTGTCCTCATACACCCGACAACACAGATTACCAAACAATTCTTCTTCACTCAAGGGATTGATTACTGCAATGGAATTGTTCAGTGGCTACTTTCCTCCTGGTAAGGGTAGAAGAGACTCTTTAGCTTGTGAGGACAGCAAGACGAATGGTTTATTAAACTTGCAACGGTCACTAAGTTACAGAGTGCGGACGGATAAGTAGCCCCGGAAGGGAAACTGTGCTTTTTACACGAGACAAATCATCAAACAATAAGACGGTAGACTAAGGAAATATACAATTATATACATTAAAACAAAGCTCTCAAAGAGCACAACATCATTAGATAAAAAGAAACTGCGTGGCACAAATAATAAAATTACAATTTGCAGAAGTGTGTCTGGGGGAAGGAAATACAATGGGGAAAACGATGTCCTTACAAGTACTCCCCCCCCCCCCAAGACAGCGGGCATCGGAGATGGTTAATGCGATTAATCCCTGTATCGTAGAGGGCTACGTAGTTACCCCCTGGTGCTTGGATGTAGAGGAAGGTTGCTCTGCTTTGGAGGAATCGTTTTCTTCTATCGTTGCATGGTTTCCTCCCGCTTGGTGGATGATTTGTTCTGAGGCGGAATCCTGGGTCTGCCAGGGCCCGTGGTGATCTTCTCGTTGCTTTCAAGGAACGCTGGTTTTAATCGGTCGATCGTCACCCAATCTTCTTGTCCGTGGATGTTCAAGAGAAAAGATTTGGCTGTTCTTCTGATGACCTTGTAAGGGCTGCCATAAGGTCTAGTCAGGGGCTGGCGGTGAGCATCGACCCTGAAAAAGACGTAGTCACAGTCGTCTAGGTTCTTGGGCACGAAGTGTCTGGTCCTGTCCTCGTATGTTTTCAGGCATGGCTTGAATTTCCCAGTGATCTCTCTCAGGTGATTCAGCTTTATGTCGTTGGTAGTTGCAGGGAAGAACTTGCCAGGGACTGTAAGCGCCTTGCGAAGACCAAGGAGGACCCATGAGAGTTGCGCTTTCCAATGTTCGTCCGTACATCTCGCCATCAGGGCTGCCTTGAGAGTGCGATGAGTTCTCTTGACCATGCCGTTCGCTGCATGGTTGTATGCCGTGGTGCTGTGGAGTGTCATTCCCATCAGGTTTGCCAGAGAGAGCCAGATCTCTGACAAGAAGGCAGAACCTCGGTCCATCATCATATCGTCAGGAACACTGAAAAGGCTGATCCAACTCGACAGGAGAGCTTTGGCGCAGGCATGGGTGGTGGCTTCAGACATCGGAGTCGCTTCTAACCATCTAGTGGAGCACTCGACGATCATCAGGAGGTATCTTTCAGAACTCTCTTAAGGGTGAGGTGTTCGGGAGCATTTTCGACAGGCTTAAACCGCCATTTTCGGGTGCTTTCGTTTCCTCACTCCTTATTAAATGGTGCGGTTCCGCTTCTCCAGTCCTTTGGTCAGGGATTCTGAGAGTTGCAACCGAGAGTCGGGGAGGGGGATCAATTAAGAACCTTAGGTCCCCCTTGCTAAGTCACCAGTTCCGTCTCACTGTGATCCGAGACGGATAGGCAGGATCAGTTTTACTGATAGTGACCAATCCACTAGGCCCGCAGTATGGATCTTGGGGGCCATTCAGTGGATTCAACCTGCCCAGCCAATCCCTCGGGAGAGGCTGCTGGTCACTCCACCCCTGAAGAAGGGGAAAGCCGGCGTATGGGTCAACCCTCCGCCAGCGGGAGCACTCACAACCAGAGTGCCCCCGTCGCCGGCCAATCAACTAGCCGATTGCAAGGGCCGCCCAACAGTGCCCAAGGCGTGGCCGAGAGCGCCGATCGGTCTCCCACCTGCCCCCATTGTGGTAAGGTGTTCAAGTCCTTTGCAGGCAGGCGTCTGCACGAGAGAAGAGCTCACGCTCTTGATTTCCACGAGGGGGCCATAAAACGCCTAGAAGACCGGCGAAATAAGCCCTGGTACCCAGAAGAGCTTAACTTGATGGCCCAGTTCGAAGTTTCTAACTTGGGCCATCCTTTTATTAATGCAAGAATACAAGAGTGCGTACTAAACGAGAGAACAGTAAACTCCATAAGTGGCAAGCGTAAGTCCAAGCAATATCAGGACTTACTGAAAAATGTTAAAGGAAAGGAGAAGGAGGAGTGCAAGATGGTAAAACTGAAAACGACTGTTGAGCCCACCGGGGCCAGTCGGGAAAGCCATGTGGGGGGCCGACTCAACTGGACCTCGGACGACGAGATCTCTATGATCAAGTTCGAAACGGGCAATAAAGATGACCCCCACATAAATAAGAGTATTGTGCAGCGAGTCTTTCCTTGGCGTACGCTTGAAAGCGTACGCACAAAGAGAAAGACTCTGAAATATAGACAAAAGGTTGCAGCATATGCAGAGCAATTGAAAACCCTGGCTAGTGCAGTACCTCCTCCTACTCTGAGCAGAGTAAGGATGGATGGTACAAGATCAGCTGCAACCGAAAATTTCAGGGTAACATCTGTGGCAGATGAGGGATTGGCGTATGCGTCAGAAAATGTGAGTAGAGACCAAAGAAGGAGTGCAGTGGCCCCAAATGAAGGCAACCCGATTGTGAAAGAACCAATTATGACCTGAAACGCTGCGTCAACCCTCATCACCCTGCAAGCCACATATGACAATTCTAAAAACCAAGATGGAATGAATGAGTATCTGGACCGGAGCCAGGGTGGCCGCGGTTCCGGCCCTCTTGCGGTTGAAACTGCGACCACCTCGCCTCTGGCCCGGATCGGGTCCCAAACGTCTGGCCCTGCTCTGGACCGGGGCCGGGCTGGTCGCGGCCCCAGCTCCGGGGTTGAGGTTGTGACCACCTCGGCCCTGGCCCCGGGCGGGTCTCCCCCGTCTAGCCCCGACGGGAGTGACGCATCTCCTCTCAGCGAAGGGAGCTCGAGTACATCTGGTGAAGATGAAATCTCGCAAGAGATTGACTCGCTGAAAGAGGAGATATTTGGATCGAGACCCAGAGTAGTAAGAGCAAACAATAATAGTAGGGGAAGTAGAGAGCTGCAGGGAAATATTCCTCGGAATATTAAGAGAAGGAGAGAGTATGCGGCAACTCAAAGAGGCTTTGATAAAAATCGCAGCCGAGTTGCCCAGAATGCCATCTTGGGAAAGGACCCTTTGGCTAGTCCCACGTTCCCACCCGGGACCGGGGAATACTGGACGGCCCTCTTTGGAAGGCCTAGTCCGGCTAGCCTATTAAACGATCAAGCACAACGCCACTCATGCACCATCCTTGAACCGATTAACACCCTTGACATTGAATGGTGCAAAAGAAAAACCAGCATAAAGACGTCGCCGGGCCCAGACGGCATTAGAGCAGCCGACTTCAGAGCGGCGGAAAACGACCGGATTGCAGAATTGTATAACACAATTCTGCAATCCAAAACAGCCACACATGACTGGGCACGCGGCAGAACAACGCTGCTGCCCAAAAAGGATGTCCCTCAAGAGGCCGGGGACTTCCGTCCTATTACCATAACGTCAGTTGTAACAAGAGGGTTGCATAAGATCCTAAGCAAGCGCCTGGCGGAGCGCATCCCCTCCTCGGTCCGTCAGAAAGGGTTCAAGGCTGAGGAGGGTGTCAGTAGCAACCTTTTATTGTTACAAGAACTGATCAAGGAGGCCAAGACGGAATCGAAGACCCTCTACCTAGTCTTTATAGACTTCAAGAAGGCATTCGATTCCGTCAGTCATCATGCCCTCTTAGATACTCTAAGGGCAGCTGGCCTAGACAATAACTCGATCCACTACCTCAGAAATTTCTACTCTAGTATCAGCACCGAGGTAGCTGGGATCGAGGTCAATATTACTAGAGGCGTAATGCAGGGGGATCCACTGTCCCCCCTGCTCTTCAATCTTGCCCTAGATCGAGCACTCGCCTGCCTCCCCGAAGGCGTAGGGGCAACGCTGCGGGGAGAGGCAATCAAATATCTGGCCTTCGCCGATGATATTGTTGTCGTGGCACAAACCAGAGTTGGGTTAAGAACCGCAATTTAAAGTTTGCTTGATGAAGCTGGTAAGCTGGGCCTGGAACCCGGCCTGCGTAAGTGTGCCACGGCCGGTATCGTCGGTTATCGGCGAAATAAGAGCTGGTACTGTGATACCCGCCCATTCACATACGGGAATGTCAACATCCCAGTCACGAGCCCTGATGGGGTATACAAATACCTCGGTATAGACGTCGGGCTCGGGACAAATGTGAACGGGGCGAAAGTGATTGGCAAGGCCAAAGCCGAGTTGGGGAATCTGCAGCTTGCGCCGTTGAAGCCCCAGCAAAAGCTTTGGTCCTTGAAAACGGTGCTGATACCTCGGCTGCACCATGTAGCCGTCCACGGTAACCTCAAAGGCTACCACCTAACGGCGGTAGACAAAGAGGTAAGAAAGTTCATAAGAAAGTGTCTCCACCTTCCTGGTGACACTCCACTGCCGGCATTCTATGCGGGGACAGCAGCGGGTGGCCTCGGAATTTATAACTTTTCCGAAGGCACACCCAGGGCCCTGCATGAATGCCATATGAGACTAGCCCGATCTCCGGATCCGCTGGTGGCGGGAATTGCTGCTGATCTGGTCCAGCAACACCGGGCCCCTGCCATCTCGGACTGGGGTGAAAGGCTATACAGTACTGTAGACGGCTGCGGTCTGAGGGAGGCTCCCTTCGGACTAAGGCCAAAATGGTTGGACGCTGGCAACCGCATGATGAGGGGCGGTACCTACTGCAATGCCATCAAACTCCGGTTGGGGCTTCTCACGACCCTGGCCCGGAGTGCGAGAGGCAGGCAGCAGAGCAGCCGCTGTGATCTTGGCTGCAATGCCCCTGGTACCCTGCACCATATCATGCAGGTTTGCCCGGCTGTTCAACCCTGGCGAATAAAGCGACATGACGCATTAAAAATCTATGCAAAGAAGAAGGCCACTGAAGCAGGGTTCAGTGTCCTTGATGAGCCTCACATAGCCACGACAAGCGGGCTTCGGAAACCAGACCTGGTGGTCTGGAAAGACAGACAGTCGATGGTAGTGGACTGTCAGGTAAACGCGGACGCCAACGTTCGTCCCCTTGGGTTCTTTGACGCGGCGAAAATCGCCAAGTATGACACTACCTGCGTCAAGAGCGCCGTCGAAGATCTTACGGCAACAGTACCCTCGGTACATGCTATCACAGGGAACTGGAGAGGTGTACTGTCCAGGGGGACGATCAGCCTGGCCCAGAGGCTGAAGTTAAGTGTAAGGGACTTGGACTTGATGTCGGTCAAAATCATTCAAGGTGGACTATATACTCCATATACTCCAACTATATGGGTATGTCGGGGGGAGGTGATGTGACGTAGCGTTCTCGGCCACGAAGTTTTGACCACCCGACGTTCCTCCAGGAGCCAAGAACGATCTCCTGTTGAGTGGATAAGCGCGCCGGCAGGAACACAGCCAGTTTTAACACCAATGAAGGATATTGTAATGGTAGGCTGTGTTACCTGATTTATTTTTAAGGCTAGTATTAAGTTAGCATTGTAAAAGTGTAGGCACCTAGGCTAAGTAAGATCATTATAATGTAAATTGCCTAGGAAATGAGACCAACCTCTGAGTAGCCGAGAGAGGTCCCATTAGGATTAAGGTCTAGATCAGTTTTGCGAGAGCTCTCAGGTAGGTTAGGTCGTAGTTAGCAGAGGTCCCACGATATCCACGTGGATGTGTCCGAATCGTCTATCGGGTTGGGGAAAATCGCCGACTCCTGACTCAGTATGGTGGTTGACCTTACTTGCCTGGCAGTTGATGCAAGTTCTCGGCCACTCATGGGCGTCTTTCTTGATCCCTGGCCAGATGAATTTCTCGAATAGTAGACAGGCCATAGTGCAACCAGAGGGGTGTGATAATCCGTGGATGATGTCGAAGATCTTCCTTCTACAGGAAGAAGGAATCCATGGGCGTGATCGCCCCGTGCTGGTGTCGCAGAGGATGGTTTCCCCGGCTGGGCTGATGGGAATGTCCTTCATCTGTAGCACTGATGTTGTTGTACAATAGTCCTGGGCCCCTGGGTCGCTCTGCTGTTCTACGGAGAGGTTGGCGTAGTTGATCCCCGGGTGGACTGAGTTAATCTCGATACTGGAGAGGGCGTCGGCGACGGGTTCTTCTTCCCTGGTATGTAGCTAATAGTGCAGCCGAATTCTGTGATGGCTGCCAGGTGTTGTTGTTGGCGAGAGTACCATACGTCTGAAGACTTCGTGAAAGCGTGGATCAGGGGCTAGTGGTCCGTCGCGATGGTGAAAGGGGTACTTCAAGCATGTATTTGAAGTGGTGGATGGCGAGGTAGACGGCGAGGAGCTCCCTGTTGAACGTGCTGTACCTGGTTTCTGCTGGTTTGAGTTTCTTGCTGAAGAAGGCCAAGGGCCGCGGGGAACCGTTGACGATCTGTTTGAGGACCGCACCGCAGGCGACGTTGCTGGCATCGGTAGTCAACTTCAGAGGGGCGCTGTCATTGTGGTACACCAGGGTGGTGGCTTCGACGAGGGTGGCCTTCGTCCTGTCAAAGGCGCATTACTGCAGTGGACCCCAGACGAGCTTCTTGGCTTTTCCCTTCAGAACGTTGTTGAGGGGAGTCAAGATGTGGGCGATGTTGGGGATGAAGTGACGGTAGTATTTTACCATCCCCAAAACCTCCTGAAGGTGCTGGATGGTCGTTGGGGTTGGGAAGGTTTTCACGGCGTCTACCTTGGTCGACGTGTGCTTCACACCCGCTGCGGATGTTTGATGTCCAAGGAAGTCCACCCTCTCGGCACCGAATGTGCACTTGTCAAAGCGCACGATCAAACCGTTCTCCTGAAGGCGTTCAGCACAGCGTGGATGTGTCTCCAGTGTTCCTCTTTCGTCCTGGAGAAGATTAAGATGCCGTCCACGTAGCAGACACAGAACGGCAGGTCCCCCAGGATGCTGTGCATCAATCGCTGAAACGTGGCCCCAGCGTTGCATAAGCCGAAGGTTGAATATAAGAAGGTGTAGGAGCCAAATGGCGGTACGATGGCAGTCTTAGGCACATCCTCTGGGAACACAAGAACCTGAAAGTATGATTTAAGAAGGTCCATTTTAGTAAAAATTTTTGTCACATGGAGGACGCTGGTGAGGTCTTGCATGTTCGGCAGAGGGTAGTGGTCTGGCGTTATGATGAGATTAAGGCACCGGAAGTTGCCGCAGGGTCTCCATGTCGTGTCCAGTTTCTTCACCATGTGGAGAGGAGACGCCCAAGGACTGGACGCCTTCTTGCATATGCCCATCCGTTCCATGTCTTCAAAGCCATGCTAAGCATCTCTCAGCTTCTGTGGCAGGAGGCGGCGGAACTTAGCGTGCGTAGGAGGTCCCGTCACATTGATGTGAAGGTAGACCCTTTGCTTGGAGGGGGACCCCGACGACTGTCGAAGTTCCGGCTTGAAGACGTCGGGGAACTCCTGAAGAAGGGTGGTGTAAGGCTGCGCTACGACGGTGGAGATGGGTATGATACCAGGACCAGCTCACAGTGGGCGGGTTCGGCATGTCCCGGTGTCTATGAGGTGTTTCCCGGCGACATCGACGAGTAGACCATGGTGAGCCAGGAAGTCTGCGCCGAGGAGGGGGTGTCTGACGTCAGCGATGGCGAAGGGCCAAGAGTAAAATCGGCCCATGATTGAGATTTTCAGCACCCTTGTCCCATAACACTGTATTGTGGTATCATGTAGTCCCATGTAGCGTATGAATAAAGGGCAATCTCTACCTAGTATCCAAGCCATCAATTCCTGTCTTTTAATCACTGCAACCTCTTGCATATCATATCATGGTGGCAGTGTGGTAACGCACCCCACGCCATTCCAGCAGCAAACTCGGACCATAGAGACTCTTTACATACTTCTCCTGTCCGTAATAACTGAGAAGAGGACTAATAATTGGCCCGAGTTTATTACCAGCGGCCGCAGGCGACGCCATTTTCACCCAACAGCAACCAGACAAGGACTGTCATACCGGCCCAGATAACAACCGTACATACTTATATCGCCACGATACTGCACAGAATCGACATTTTTGCACCGTGATTATAGTGAGAATAGTGAAGAAAGTTGTAAATAGAGTACTTACAAGTATTTTGGCCCTTGTTATCCGTGCACTACTTCACAAAATGAGCCAAACAATGACGTACATTCAGCAATGTAAACAAAACAGTGAAAACCTTGCCGACTACCAGTGCCAAATTTTTGTTGGATGATTTAGTGCGGACTAACGCAATACTGACGATATTCCGAATGTATTGTGCACCTGACAAGGTTGACTACATGTACTGTTATAATCATCTAACAAGGCACACCCGACGATCCACGTTGTTTTTCCCATTGTAAACATAGTAGATTGTACTATAATCTAAGTTACTAAGACTACTCATGCATGTAACAATAGACCAGTTGAATCACGATGCCCTAAGCTTGCCAGCCAAATGCTGTAGTGATTTCCATACCCTTATTACATGTGTCTCTTTGTGAACCGTAAACTGTGTTATTAATCCAACCACTATCTATCTATTGTGTAACACCCTCTCGAAACCAAATTCAATAATGGCCCAGCCTAAAGGCCCAAGTATGGACTGGGCTCACCAGCCCCTGGCCGAGTCGTTTCGTGCATTCAAGGCGCGCATGAACTTGTACCTCGAAAACCAGGAAGTCACAGACCCTGGCAAGTAAGCAACTAAAATTAAAATTGCCCTCGGCGATGAGGGCATGAGGCGTATCTTTGCGAGCAGCCTCACTGAACAGAAGCAACGCGTGCCGCAGAACACATGGAGGCTTATTGAAAGTGAGGTCGATGCAACAGTCAAAATAAATTTCCGAGTTCACCGCCTCGAATTCACAAATACCAAACAGAAACCTGCCGAAACAATCAGTCAATTCCTGGCCCGACTCCGTGAAAAAGCGACAAAGTTCGAGTTTGAAGACAGAGAACTCAACGAACGACTTATCGAAATGACCATACTACGAACACAATTCGAGGAATTTCGGAAAGAACTCCTAACTAAACCGAAGGGCTATGCCGTGAGCAACATTTTAGAGAGAGGTTGGGAATACGAGGCCATTGCGGCCTCCATAGCATCATTACGCTCCATACATATGAGCTCTGAGAACGCAAGTACAAGCCATACCAACGTGGATGCAATCCGAAGGGAAAGCAACGAGCCACGGAACAAACCACAAACCACGGACAACCCCTGCGGGAACTGTGGGCTTAGCCATCCCATAAGATCATGCCCGGCTTATAATGACACATGCAGTGGTTGTGGCATCAAGAGCACTGGAAAAAGATGTGCCGCAAAACTGACGGAGGCAGAACAATGCCAGGAGACAACACACAGCAGACAATACCAGAGCAAGACAAGAGGGCGCTCCTACCGACGGCCGAATCGGGCTCCTAACCACAGGCAACACAAAATCATGGTTAATGAAAACCCCAATCTTGATGAGCAAACAGGTTATATGCCAAACTTCAACACGATATCCGACATTGGAGTGGCAACGAAACGAGAAGCATTCTCAAAGCTCATGGTCAAGCATGAAAACCCCCCAGCTTATTGGCCCCTGAAACTCAAAATCGACACGGGTTCCGGTGGCAATACGCTGCCCTTGCGGACATACAAGAAAATGTTTGGTGATGCACCCACCAACCTCGTACTATTCCTAGAACCGTCAGTAAGACTAACATCATACAGTGGCGACAATATTCCCTGCCTGGGGTCACTAATGCTCAGCGTCCGCAAACTCAGCAACCCAGCATTCTCGCAAGAAAAGTTTTTCGTGGTCGATGTGTCTTGCCCAGCCATACTTGGCCTTCCCTCATGCCAAAAACTTGGTATTGTGGAGATCAATGTCAACGACATTACTGGAGTACCTGAGCAACCAAGCCAACAAGGCCCAATTAGGTCAGTCGAGCAACTAAAATCCTAATTCCCAGCACAGTTTGACTGTATCGGCAAACTAAAAGAGCCCGCGATGCTCCACCTCAAGGATGACGCGATACCTCTCTGTGATCCTCCCCGTAAGGTGAGTATCCACCTAAAGCCCCGCATCAAGTCCGAGCTTTACACTATGGAGAAAGAGGGGGTTATCAGACGCATAACGGAACACACAGACTGGTGCAGCAGCCTTGTGTATGTCACAAAACCCGATGGAAGTCTACGGATCTGCCTTGACCCCAAGCGGCTCGACCAAAACCTCAAAAGATGTCCCCACAAGATTCCCACTCTAGAAGAGATCAACCCGGTATTCTCCAAAGCGAAGGTTTTCTCCAAGCTAGACGCCAAAGCAGGCTACTGGAGTATAACGCTACACAAGGACTCACAACTACTGACAACGTTCCGAACACCACACGGCTGGTATTGTTGGACAAGGCTACCATTCGGGCTGAATGTAAGCCAGGACATATTTCAAGCCAGGATGGACTCTATCATCGAGAATCTCTCAGGTGTTGTTGGCATAACCGATGACGTGGCAATATGTGGGAAAGACCAATCGGAACACGACAAAAACCTGATGGGGTTCATGCAGCGTGCAGCCCAACACGGGCTCAGCCTAAACTCGAAGAAATGCTCCATTTCGAAACCAGAAATCGAGTTTTTCGGAACACGCTATACCAGCAAGGACATGATGCCAGACCCGTCAAAGGTACACGACCTGCATAACATGCTGTCGCTCTCCAACAAAGAGGAACTACAGAGATTCCTGGGGGTAATGACTTACCTCAGCCCCTATTACATCATTACTCAGCTCAGTCACAAAGACTTCGAGATCTGGCCAAGGAAGATGTGCCCTTCCAATGGGAAGAAGACCATGAATCCACCTATCAACACCTGAAACGCCAAATAGCGCCATTAAGCACGCTGTCTTACTATGACCCAACTTGACCCGTGACTCTTGAAGTCGATGCATCGCAAAAAGGCCTCGGAGTGGCCCTCATCAAAGACAGGAAGCTAATAGCCTTCGCCAGCAAAGCCCTGACACCAACGCAGGAAAATTACAGCAATATCGAGCGAAAGGCCCTTGGACTAGTACACAGCGTACAACGATTCCATACCTACTTATACGGGAGAGACTTCGAAGCTGTCACTGACCACAAACCCCTTGTTAACATCTGGGAGAAGCCACTGATCAGTGCCCTACCTAGACTACGTCTCTTCTTGAAACTACAGGGTATGACATGAGGGTTAAGTACAAGGAAGGACGAACCCTTGTACTCTCCGACGCCCTATCACGCCTTCCTAACCTACAAAATGACAAGGAAATCCCCTTGGATACATGAGTGGACAGACTAGAACTATATGACATCGATGTGATATCAGTTGTACTCAATATTTGGTCCCCAGATTTTGGAAGAGGTCCGCCATAGGTCGGACACCGACCCAGTGCTGCGCACTCTTAAGCATACTATCATCGAGGGTTGGCCTACCTCAGTAAAAGACTGTCACCCCGATATCTGTCAGTTTTTCTCATACAGAGAAAGCCTTGCCGTGGAAGACGGAGTTATATTCAAAGGGTGACAAGTTATCATCCCCAAAGAGGTCAGAGGCTGGATACTGGACCAGCTCCACCAGTCCCACCAAGAGATCACAAAAATCCAAGCCCTGGCACAGGAGTGTGTATTCTGGCTGAACATCGCAAAGGATATAGAGGACAAGGTCAGGGCATGTGACATATGCCAGAAGTACCAGCCCCAGCAAAGTTCTAGTGAAACCACACATCATGACATTCCCCCAATGCCCTGGTTCAAAGTCGCCTCGGACATCTTCCAAATTGGCCACAAGACATATGTGATCACAACTGATTATTTCACAAAATTTCCGATAGTCACCGAACTAAGAAACCTATCATCTGAAAGTGTGGCCAACCACCTCAAATTCCTGTGTTCACTGTTCGGATGCCCCAAAACCCTGGTCTCAGACAACGGACCTCAATACACGGGAGCAGCCATGAGGGCCTTCACATAAGCCTGGGGTATTGAGCACATCACATCAAGCCCACATTACCCTCAGTCCAATAGCCTCGCAGAGCGTGCGGTCGGAATATGCAAGGCGATCATCAAAAAATGCCTTGAGACAGGCGGTGATATGCATACTGCATTACTCCACTTACGGGCCACCCCGATCGACAATAAGACAACCAGCCCCGCAGAGCTCATGTTTGGTCGCAATGTGACCACTGACCTACCGGGCCGATACGAACCGCATCTCGCACACATCACAACCCGCAAACACCTCCAGGACCGCCTAGGACCAAATCGGACACAACGGCACTTCACAGACCTCCAACCCGAACAACCAGTCCGAATATTCGACAAGGCTAGCCACACATGGGTGCCAGGCAGAGTGGAGCGTAAGTCACAAGAACCCCAATCATACATTGTGGAAGCCCAAAACGGAGCATGCCTCAGGAGGAACCGGTCCCACATCTGTCCGACACCGCTCGCGACAAACACAGAACCATCTAACACCCGGCAGCAGGCTCTAACATCATCAGCGCAGCCTCCACCGTGACCCGCCGATATATCGCTGCCGCCACCTAGTGACACCGAAATAACCCACCAACCCCCGCAACTAGTGATAGCACTGCAGATCCGACAGTGGTGTATACTAAGTCAGGCCGGCTGGTGAAAACCCCATCCAGATATATTGAAAGTAACGCAGTCACATACCGTAGATTCCCATAAAGTGCTAAGTTGAATAATAATATACACCCCCCTCCCCTCGTTTCATGCCCGAAAATTCTGAGAGGTCGTTACCAGTGTTTGAAACTCAACAAGAAAAGTTACCAGTCTCAGGACTGGTAAGTGGTTCAGAATAATGAATTTTATTTGAAAAGTTACGAGTCTCGGATAGGACAACAGGCTCCATTTCGAACACTGTCGTTACATATGTGTATCAGGTTTTCATTTTATTTTACTATATTTTGGTATTGTTATTCTTTGCATCAAAAAAAAAAATATATAATTTGCCATTTATTTTTATATTTATGACTTCCCTGCTGTAACCAACACTATTTGGACTAAAGTCTGGAAAGCTAATAGCTATTATGTTTATATTACTCTCCACAATTACCAATGGTACCATGTATGTTTATTATGAAGGGATGAAAACAATGATAAAATGTTTGAATATGGAACTTTCATCGTTTATCTCTATGTACTTATATGTTAGATTAATTATTATGTGTAATCAATTCTTTATATGTGATAAGTGGGAAGTGGTATCATGTAGTTCCATGTAGCGTATGAATAAAGGGCAGTCTCTACCTAGTACCCAAGCCATCAAGTCCTGTCTTTTAATCACTGCAACCTCTTGCATATTATATCACGTATGGCGGTGATGAGCGAGGGAACATCACTGCTAGGCTCACGGTCTAGGTCGGCCAGTGAGGGAGGAAACGTTAACTGCGTACAGCCGGTATCAACCATAAGCTTACGGTTGGATACGGCATCGAGGATGTAGAATCCGATCTTGCTGCGATCTGCTATTGCGGCCACGGTCGATGCCGGCGGTGACTGGCGTCCAAGTTTCTTTGGGAACTTGCAGGGGGCCCTGCACTTCATTGCGTTGCTACCAAACTGCTGGTGGTAGAATCACCAAGTCGGGTTCGGTCTATGGTTCTGCTGCATCGGGTGTGGCGGTTTCTTCTTTGTCAGGGAGAAGATTTCGTTGCCATCAACAGAGGGCGCCGACAAGGAGCCGAAGGATGAGCAGTTGAAGGAGGATGATGCGCCTTGAAAGCTTCGTATAACTTCTGTGGCCTCGACAGGAGGTTGTCTATCAGCAGGGTGTCTCTATCGGTCAGCTGGGCTCACACGTCCTGCGGAAGGCGTCAAAGGAATATTTCGCGAGATAGGCTTATCTCGCATCGTTGTCCATGGACATCGGTCTCGGGCACCATAAGGAGTCCAACCAGTTCATCCCACGCTTGTACGGGGGAAGTGTCGCCCATGGGTCTATTGCTGAGATCAAGGACCTTCTGTGCCCTTGCTGAAAGGAAAGTAAGTATATATTAGTTAGTTTTGTTCGCAGGTCGTCGTAGGATATCTGACCGGAGTGAGCATCGAGCCATGGGGAGAGCTTGTCAAACACCTCCTCAGGGATGGAGGTCAGGACAATGTCAGCTTTAGTGCAGGGGTCGTTTAGCTTGGCCACCCTGAAGAGTACGTCCTCCCTCAGCTGTGAGAACAGTGGCAGCTTGGCTTTGCGCTTAGCTAAGTGGTTGCTGGGCACGATGGGCTGGGTGGTTTCGTCATGGTCCGTTGATGCATCCGGCCAAGGTTATGTCAGATATACTCATCATTGTTGCCTCACAAAAAAAAAAAAAAACGAAGTGTGGGATAAAGCCAAAAGATGCCGTTAAACGTTAATGGCAAAAGGAGATATACGAAGGTAACGCAGCCGTAATTACTCCGTTAATGGCAAGCCAAAACTGCTATGTGTTACCAACATCTCCGGGGTCACCAGTTGTGAGGACAGCAAGATGAATGGAGAGAGACTGACGGTTTATTAAACTACCAACGGTCACTAAGTTACAGAGTGCAGACGGAAACTGCTCTAACCGTCAAAATCATTGTGCTTTTTACACGAGACAAATCCTCAAACAATAAGGTGGTAGCCTGAGGAAATATACAGTTATATACATTAAAACAAAACTCTCAAAGAGTGCAACATCATGAGACAAAAAGCCATTGTGTGGCACAAATAATAAAATTACAATTTGCAGAAGTTTGTCGAGGGGAAGGAAACACAACGAGGAAAACGATGTCCTTACAAGCTATGGTAAACAGCTTTTCTAGGAGAAGGACTCTCCAAAATCAAACCATTGTTTTCTAGTTTTGGGTAGTGCCATAACCTCTGTACCATGGCCTTCCACTGTCTTGGATTAGAGTTCTCTTGCTTGAGGGTACACTCGGGCATGCTGTTCTTACATATTTCTCTCCCCTGTTTTTCCTTTTCTTTTTTTTTAAGTTTTTATAGTTTATATATGAAAGATCTAATTCAATGTTGTTACTGTTCTTAGTATATTCTATTTTGAATGTATATTACTTCTCTTGTAGTTTTCTTTTATTTCCTTGTTTCCTTTCCTCACTGGGCTATTTTCCCTGTTGGAGCCCTTGGGCTTATAGAATGTTGCTTTTCCAATTAGGATTAGAGCTTAGCTTGTAATGATAATGATAATAATACTCAATAAAAGCGTTGCAGGAGGAACTACTCACTACATGTTGAAATGTGATCCTGAAGTTCAGGAGGCTATTCATGATAATGGTGACAAAGTTACGTTGGGATGGGGTACTTATAACATACATGATAGGTACCACGCGATTGCCTGTTATCACTGCCAGAGGTATGGAAATTTGAAAAAGATTGCAAGTTTAGGACTAATAATAAAGTCTGCTGGAAACATTCAGAAAAAAAATTCACCAAAGAAAGTAATTCGCAACAGTCATAGTGTATAAACTGTACAAAAAAAAAAAAAAAAAAAAAATCACAGTGATTCAAGAAATTGCAAAGCTTTTGACAAGGAAGGCTAGCAGAAGATACTGATCATGGATATTAAGGATGTCATAAACTATGACTCTGTAAATATACAATTTGTTGGTAATAAAACTATTCAAATTCAAGAATTGATAAACGAGAATTATTTGGACACTAAAATTATCTGAAACATGGTCAGTTAACTTTGACGGGGCTAAGATCACTGAAATTAACAACCCTCCCCCCCCCCACACATGCTTTCACATTGCGCAAGAGGGCAGGTCTGGTGGCCACGGAGCTGACTACTACGTTCATCGCCTGGCAACTCCTGCAACACCTTCACTCTTGGGGCCACTCTCATTGCGGTCCCCGTAGAGTTTTGCCACCATGTCAGTCTTTTATCTCAAAGACTAGGCATGGACCTTGTATCCAGAAGTAGACAGGCACTGCAGGAACCTCTACAATGATCCGGACTGTGACTGTGATCGCTGTTCGTCATACCAAAAGTGACGTGCCCACATTTTCACCACCGTTGGCCTTCGCACCACCAATGTAGAAGACCCAACCATGATAAATCATCATATCAGATGCAGCTGCAAGGGGTGCGAAATCGCCTCTATTAAGATTCGTAAATACTACTGGGCCTCGAAATCAGCTACCAGGGAAGTGACTACACCCCCTCCCAAGAGAAGGAAAAGTCCTGAACGTCCTTCGCCAGCGCCAGTACCAGCCCCACCATCGCCACTGATGACACCAAGAACTGAGAGCACAGGCTCGTCCTTGTCTGTTCCTACAACTCCTCAGCAGTCATCCTTTCAACCACCGTGCCTGAATCCTCCAATGCCATGGAGACCGAACAGGGGGCCCACTCCACGGACTGCAATTGTACAGATTGCCTTACGACACTCCTGCAAGAAGCCTCTTCTATTGCAGATAACATCCCAGCTACACAGCCTAAGAAACCTCTGCCGAAGTTTCGGCTCTCACATGCGGACAACGAACTTTCCTACGCCTCTGTTGCTGCCATGGCTAATAAACCAGGCATGCAACTCACTGCCAGAGCCAACAGGAAAGGTGATATTATCATCTACCCCAAGGACGTTGAGACAGCCAGATCCCTCCAGGAAGACCCAACTTTAGCGCTGCTAGATCCTGCTTTTATCAGGAAGAAAGCTGTCATCACCAGGTATCCTGCAACGTCATGCAGCAACATTGACTGTGCTGTTCGCTGCATGAGCAAGGACAACGTCCCAGTTCGACGTCTCATCGCCACCTTCATCGGTCCAGTTCCTTCCAAACTGGATCTAGGAGTCTGGGGAGCTTTCCCCATCGAGGAATATACACCTGAGCCCCTTCGCTGTTATGTTATAGATGCCAACGTTTTGGCCATCACAAAGAAAAATACAGAGGCCCCATCATCTGCAGTGTCTGCAGCCAGTGTCACTGCACAGAAGTGTGCATAAAAGCCCACAAGGAAGAACGACACACCACATCCAAGTGGACCAACTGTTCCAGGCCACACCATGCTTGGAATAAGCGCTGCCCAGAACGTCTTAAGAGGATTGCAGCTATGAAGAACACATCCTCTCCAAACAAGAAGAAACCAGCTTCAATCCAGCCACTGTAAGGACAGTGAGACAAGCGTCACCAACATCAACTGATAGTTTATTCAAACATGCGTGGGAATATAATACAGGGTGCGGACGGAAAGGTAGCATGGCGTAGGCGCCAATTCAGCTTGAACGTCCCGCCAAAATATATGTGTTTTCTCACATGAACAAATACACGAATTGCAAGTAAACAGAAACATGTAATGAAATAATACATATGTCAAATTGTAGCTCTGAGGGAGCGGAATACATATATATAGGAAGCCACGGTGTGGCGAAAGGAAAATTTAAATAAATAGACAATTTGTTGAATTTCTGGACGACGGAGGGAGCGGTGTCCTTAAAAGTACTCCCCCCCCCAAGACATCGGGCGGCGTAGAGGGCTGATGATTAATCTTCGTATCTTTTCGGGCGTCGGAGGGTTCCTCTTGTTTTTGAACGGAGGGGCGCGTCGGCGGTCGGCGTAAGGATCTCTTGCTCTCGTCGTCGTTTGTTGATTTTTCTTTCATTGGGCGCCTTGTTTTGAGGTGGCACTCTGGATCTGCCAGGTCCGGCGTAGGCAGTGTTGCTCCCTTCGAGAAACGCTGGTTTCATGCGGTCTATTGAGACCCAGTCTTCTTGGCCATGCACGTCGAGAAGGAAGGCTTTCGTCGTCTTCTTAATTACTCGGTAGGGGCCTCGATAAGGTCTGGTTAGTGGTTGTTGATGGGCGTCGACACGGACGAAAACGTACCCGCAGTCATCCAGGTTCTTTGGCTTGAAATGCTTAGTTCTGTCCTGGTAAGTTTTGAGACATGGCCTGAATTTCCTGGCGATGTCCCTAAGATGATCCAGCTGCATGTCGTCAGTTGATATGGGAAAGAATTCGCCAGGAACTGCGAGCGCCTCCCCGTAAACTTTTTCGGCGGGCGAAGGCTCGCCATTTGCGCGAGGGGCAGTGCGAAGGCCGAGAAGTACCCAAGGAAGTCGTGATTTCCAGTCCCCGTCGTTGCAGCTCGCCATCAGGGATGCCTTGAGGGCGCGATGAGTTCGTTCGACCATGCCGTTTGCCGCGGGGTTGTATGCCGTGGTGCTGTGGAGTGTCGTTCCCATCAGGTTTGCCAGAGCGAGCCATATTTCTGAGAGGAAAGCGGGGCCTCTGTCTGTCGTGATGTCGTCAGGAATGCCAAATCTGCTTACCCAGCTTGACAAAAGGGCTTCGGCGCATGCTTGAGTCGTAGCTTCGGTCATCAGCGATGCCTCCAACCACCTCGTGGCACGATCGATGATCGTAAGCAGGTAGCGAGCAGATCCGGAAGGCGGCAATGGTCCCACGACGTCGATGTGTATGTGACCGAAACGTCTTTTTGGTTGGGGAAAATCACCTAACCCCGATTCGGTGTGACGGCTGATTTTGCTTGATTGGCAGTTGATGCATGTCTTCGCCCATTCCCGGGCGTCCTTCTTGATTCCCGGCCAGACGAACTTTTCAGACATAAGGCGAGCGGTGGTGCGTCCTGAGGGGTGTGAAAGTCCATGGATGATGTCGAATATTTTTCTTCTGCAGGAGGCCGGTATCCAGGGGCATGGGCGGCCGGTGCTGGTGTCACAGAGGATAGTTACTCCTGCTGGTCCAAGGGGAATTGCAGTTATCTTGAGCGCGGATGGCCCCGTCAGGTGATCCTGTGCTTCTTGGTCGGTGCGCTGTTCGGATGCGAGATTGGTGTAATCGATTCCCAGGTGGATTGCGTCGATTTCAATTCTTGAAAGGGCGTCCGCGACTGGGTTTTTCTTTCCTGGAACGTAGCGTATGGTGCACCCGAATTCGGCGATTGTTGCGAGATGACGTTGTTGTCGGGAGGACCATGCGTCTGTCGATTTTGTGAAAGCGTGTACGAGGGGTTGATGGTCCGTCGCGATTGTGAAGGGTGTGCCCTCCAGGATGTGACTGAAGTGGCGGACGGCGAGGTAGACGGCGAGGAGTTCTCTATCGAAGGTGCTGTATCTTGTTTCGGCGGGTTTCAATTTATTGCTGAAGAATGCCAGCGGTCGAGGAGAACCATCGACGAGTTGTTCCAGCACAGCCCCACAGGCGACGTTGCTGGCGTCGGTCGTCAGTCGCAGGGGCGCGTTGTCGTCGAAGTAAGCCAGGGTGGTGGCTTTTGCGAGGGCATCCTTCGACGGGTGAATGCCTGTTGTTGGGGAAAACCCCACTCAAGTTTTTTCGCTTTCCCTTTCAGGACGTCGTCGAGGGGTGTTAGGGTCTGTGCGACGTTGGGGATGAAGTGCCTGTAGTAATTGACCATCCCCAGGAACTCCTGAAGTTGGCGGGTGGTTGTAGGTATCGGGAACCTTTTGATGGCGTCAACCTTGGTAGTCATGGTTTTTACCCCGCACGAGGATACGCGGTGACCAAGAAAGTCCATTCCTTCCGTGCCAAACGTGCACTTGTCGAAACGTACGACTAGGCCGTTCTCCTGTAGGCGTTTGAGGACGGTGCGGACGTGCCTCCGGTGTTCCTCCTTGGTTTTCGAGAATATCAGGATGTCGTCGACGTAGCAGACGCAGAATGGTAGGTCGCCCAGAATGCTATCCATTAGTCGTTGGAAGGTCGCCCCGGCATTGCGTAGACCGAAGGTTGAGTATGCGAAGGTATAGGATCCGAACGGCGTCACAATGGCAGTTTTCGGAATGTCCTCCGGAAATACGAGGACCTGGAAGTAAGACTTGAGAAAGTCCATCTTGGTGAAATATTTCGCGCCGTGCAACGCATTCGTTAAGTCTTGCATGTTAGGCAGAGGGTAGTGATCGGGCGTCGTGATGAGGTTTAGGCGCCTGTAGTCGCCGCAAGGTCTCCAGGACCCGTCAGGCTTTTTTACCATGTGTAGGGGAGATACCCAGGGGCTCAATGCTTTCTTACAAATACCCATGCGTTCCATATCCTCAAAGGCGCGTTTGGCATCCTTCAGTTTCTGGGGCGGGAGGCGGCGGAATTTGGCGTGAGTAGGAGAACCTGTCGTCGTGATGTGGTGGTAGATCCCATGCTTGGAGGGGGAGCCTGGCGAGTGTCGGAGCTCGAGCTTGAAAACGTCAGGAAATTCTTGTAGGAGGTCGGCGTAGGGGTGCGTCATTACGGCGGATACGGACATTGTTGCAGGGCCCTCTTCTAGGGCGCGGGACTGGCAGGTTCCCGTGTCGATGAGACGTTTGTTAGCAACGTCGACAAGGAGTCCGTGGTGAGCGAGGAAATCCGCACCGAGGAGGGGGCGATTGACGTCAGCGTTGGCGAAGGGCCAAGAATACGAACGGCCCATGATAGATATTTTCAGGTTCCTTGTCCCATAACACCGTATGGGAGATCCGTTGGCGGCGACAAGTGAGGGAGCGTTTTTGTTGGGACCACGGTCTAGGTCGGACTGGGACGGTGGGAACGTTGACTGC
Organism: Palaemon carinicauda; assembly: GCF_036898095.1. Lineage (NCBI taxonomy): Eukaryota > Metazoa > Arthropoda > Malacostraca > Decapoda > Palaemonidae > Palaemon > Palaemon carinicauda. The sequence continues at coordinate 199,148,754 of NC_090727.1, forward strand.
ATTGCGCCGGTGTCTACCATGAGTCTACGGTTGGAAACGGTATCGAGGATATAGAAACCATTCTTGTTTTGGTTTCCTGCGGCTGCGATGGTGGTAGGTGGATTCTTCTGGAGTCGTCTTCTAGGGAAACTGCATGGTGCCCTACATTTCTTGGCGTCGCTGCCGAACTGTTGGTGGTAGAAGCACCATGCTCGGTTAGTCCTAGGGTTCGGTCGTATCGGTTGCGGCGGTTTCTTTTTTGCTAGAGCGTTGATCTCGTCGTCCTTAGGGGCCGTTGCTGAGGAGTCTATGGAAGAGCAGCTGCTGAAGGAGGAGAACGAAGACGATACTAATGATGCTCCAAGGCGGGATGCTTTGGAGGCCTCGTGGAGCTTCTGAGCCTTCGACAGGAGTTCGTTCATCGGAAGAGTGTTGGCGTCTGTCAATTGGGCCCTTACGTCCTGTGGTAGGCGTCGAAGGAAGATCTCACGGATAGGCTAATTTCACGCCGTCGGCTGTTGCTGTCTGTTTTGGGGAGCATAAGCAGGCCGGTTAACTCGTCCCACACCTCGACAGGAGAGGTGTCACCCATGGGCTTGCCGGCGAGGTCCAGGACTTTCTGTGCCCTTGCTGAAACAGAGAGGGAGTAGATACCGATGAGTTTCGTTCTCAGGTCGTCGCATGAAACTTGGCCGGCCTGGGCGTCGAGCCATGGGGAAATCTTGTCGAATACCTCTTCCGGGATGGAGGTGAGAACAATGTCGGCCTTGGCGCAGGAGTCGCTGAGTCTAGCGACTCGGAAGAGTACGTCCGCTCTCAGGAACCAGGAAGCGGTGTTGTGTTGAGAAAAGGGCGGCAGTTTGACTTTGGGCGTGGAGGCGAGGCCGCTGGTCGCGATGGGTGTGTTGCTTCCGGCATTGTGGTCAGACGACGAGTCGGCGAAAAGGTGGGAAGTTGATATGTCGGTTAAGCTCATCCTACTGCCTTACATACACCGAGGTGTGGAAGAACCAAAGGCTGAAGCTCACGCCTAAGGTAACGGAGTATAGAGAAGGTAGCACGGCCGTAATAAGTCCGTTAATGGCAAAGCCAAAACCGCTGATGCTACTTCAACTCCGGGGTCACCAGTTGTAAGGACAGTGAGACAAGCGTCACCAACATCAACTGATAGTTTATTCAAACATGCGTGGGAATATAATACAGGGTGCGGACGGAAAGGTAGCATGGGGTAGGCGCCAATTCAGCTTGAATGTCCCGTCAAAATATATGTTTTCTCACATGAACAAATATACGAATTGCAAGTAAACAGAAACATGTAATGAAATAATACATATGTCAAATTGTAGCTCTGAGGGAGCGGAATACATATATATAGGAAGCCACGGTGTGGCGAAAGGAGAATTTAAATAAATAGACAATTTGTTGAATTTCTGGACGACAGAGGGAGCGGTGTCCTTACACCACCTAAAGATCAGCGACCTCCTTGCCAGAGAAGACAGCGCCAGCCAGCCACTGTTCCTGTGCCTGCACCTGCAACTGCTCCTCATAAGGACCAGCAACGACCTACAACTGCTCCTCATAAGGATCAGCAACGACCTGCAACTGCTCCTCATAAGGACCAGCAACGACCTGCAACTGCTCCTCATAAGGACCAGCAACGACCTTCATCCTCAATCCCATCCCAAACCTTGGCTCAACAAATTGAGTCTCTCACCTTACAAGACCTCATACCCATCGCCTTCCAGATCCTCACCAGAGTCCTTTCCTTATCCTCGACCCCCACCTTCCTGCAGCTCCTGCAACAATTCAACATTCCAGCTCCAGAGCAAGGATAAGCCTCTTTGTTTAAACCTACTCCTATTCACTCCAACTGCTGAAAACTTCTCTCCTCTCCCAGTCTCTCCTACTTACTGGGACTTGCTGCTATCAACACTTTTTCTCTAACTAAAACTTTTCATCTCGTGGACATAAAAAGGAGTCTCCTTTTTCGGGTTACTTCCCTCCCTTTCATGTCCTTGTCAAATCCCTCCTTTAATCACCCATCCTTTATCCTTTTCCTGTTCCAGTACCCTCTCAAATCCAACCTTTCCTTTTAATATACCAATTTTTGACTCCTTTTGGAGTTCTCCTCTTTCCAGATTGTGATCCTCTTACAGGGCTGTCCAGTGACAAGACCCCGTGTAATGCTACAGGCATGACAATCTTGACCGAACCGAACCAGGTCTGGTGTGTGTGTGTGTGTCGTTTATTCTGTGTTTGCTTTGATAGTGATGATTTAACAGTAAGCGAGCAATACGAGATGTGAAATGTTGAATGCTTTTGAATGAACATGATGGAATGACTGTGGAGGTCCCGTAGAGAGTAGGGTTCCCCTGCTGTACAGGACCGAAAAGGCAGCCCTGAAAGCATATAAGTAAGCTTTTCTATCAGAATTTAGTGAGAATGGTTCATCTATTTGGCATTAAAGTAGACTTAGCTCTCCCTTTACGACAGAAGATGAGGAATATAACAAAGTAATGATGATATAATCTATTTATCCTTAAAGGGTTGTATTTATAGTTCATTAAAAATTTTCTGCAGAATCGTGGATATATTGTATGGCCTGTGTTCAGATAATAAAATAAAATTGGCATTCTTAACAGCATCTTAATGAGCCGTTATAAAACGGAAGCTGGTTCTAGTTCTAGTTCAGTGGTGAGGCATAGCCTTTGCAACGGCGCCTCCAAAGTTTATCTGCTTATACTGTGCTGTCTTTTCCTCCACATCAGGTTTAATACTTCTTTTTTCTTTCCTACATTTGTTTCACTGAATAAAAATAATCCTACTATTCTCTTTAGGTCTTCCTCATATGGTTTTTGTAGTTCAATTATTTCATTCCTTTCTTTTCTATATTCCTGGCAAAACACCAAAAAATGTATCAAATCTTCCCCTCATTTTCACAGAAATTACAGTTTACATTCCCCCATTGTGTCTATGTACAATGTTTAGTTTTAACGTATTAGTTCTAGTTCTAAAAAATATAACTCAAGCAAATGTACTATCATGAGATTCCTCTTCTTTAATTTCTTTCTTCCCCATTCTATATATTTCTAAGCTTATTTTACTTTCAATTTCTTCGTTCCACTTTTCAGTATCCCACTTTCTGGTTTCCGATTTTATTTCCGCCTTGTTAATTTTTCTTATTGTCTTATGTCTATACTTAATCCTTCTAAGTAGGCTACTTTGCTGGTTATTTCCGCCAGCTTCCTTCTTTTTCTTGAATATTCAGGATAATTGTTTTCAATATTTCCTTCTCCCCATGCAGGGTACGATTAAGTACTGCAACTTCCCATCCACCACCCTTGCTTTCATAGAATATGCACCTATCTTCCCTCTAAGAGTAGTATTAGCTGTGCTTTTAGAGGCACCTAAAATCTTTCCCTAATAAGGCCTGGTGATCGAATCTATACAAAATGTATCTACTGTATATCAAGAAGATAGAATAAAATTAATGTAATGAGTTTTATTTTTAACATATATTTCCGTGAAAGATATTAAAATTGAGAAAATCTTTATGAAAAAACATGTATTATTAGAGAGAAGATAAATCTAAATGGACACAATCACTAGTAAACTACAGTGAACAAGTGAGCCGTTATAAAATTACTATTGTTACTACTACTATGCGCAGTATGTGCGCGCCACGAAACAAAAATGTAAATAGTGTTGTCGAACTCCTTACGCTCCTTCGCTTTGTCTGACGTTTGATTAAGTTTTGTTTTTTTCGTATTTTACCGCAATTTTAAGCCTAACTATAAGAATGTGTGCTCTCAAAACAACTCGTTTAGTACTGTTGGTTTGAGGATCCCGAGCTACTTCCCCAATATCATGGGTATTCAAGGTTTACTTCCCTTCCTGAAGAAGGCCTCCCGTCCAGCCCATCTTCGAGAGTTCAAGGGTCAGACGGCGGCTGTGGATGCTTATTGTTGGCTTCATAAAGGTGCTTTTTCGTGTGCTGATAAACTGGTTCGAGGAGAACCCACTGATGGGTATGTATTTTAGGAAAGTTTTCTGGCTTACTATGGCAGTTTACTTTTTCACAAATCTCGCAAAACGATTTTAACCATCATAGTTGATTATATCTCTAAATAGAGGATTAGTTTGAGCGGTAAATTTGTATTGTATTACAGGGTGTGATTTCGAACAGAAAATATGTTTTCCTATGGTAAATAACATGATTTAACCGAATTTGACCGAAATCAAGCAGATCAACCAATCCGTCTAACTTTAAGTTGACGAATTGGTTGATGTTATTACGGCTGAAATGAAAGTGAAAACCGGTTAAATCACGATATTTCCTACAGGAAAACATATATTTTCTGTTAAAATGGTTAAATATTATCTCTGTTGACATATATGTTGGGTTCAAATATTTAAATATAAGCACTTGTTTAACGTTGTCACTTCTCTTATGAATGAACTGAGAACGATAACATTAGCAACGTTACCAATGATTCACAGTGCTACCAACAATGACGAATGGTACACAGAGTTACCAACGACACGATAACATTACTAGCGGTAGAAATGCTAGATATTTCCATACGTATTTTAAATAATTTTTCCATATAACTATTACACAATATATAAATAGTACAAAAAGGGCACAGAACCTAACAAACCCACCTAACCTGGCCTAGAAGTACCCTGGTCACAAAACACATATAATGACTATTGAGGAATGACTTACTTATATGAAGACGGCGACGAAACTTGTGGGTCACGGGAGGGTGAGACTGACGGATTAACTCCTATGACTGGGATGTGGATGGATTGGGGGCATCGGGGTCTTGTGGGTCGAGGGGGTCCATTGTCTGTTGTTGTAAAGGAGGGTAGAGGCAACTGGTAGTAATGAAGAAGTGGTGCAGTAACGTATGTTCTGGATAGTAATGGGTAAAAAAGAACCTGGAAAAATATTGCTTGAAATATTCAGTCTTCATTCCAGGTCTCTGAACCCACTCCTTCACTTCTCTCCAGAGCTGTTCTATATTTTGAGTATGGATGGTTGGGTCTAGGGGGTCAACGAAATGTTCCGAATGATTAATAGACTTATGTTCGTAACCAATTTCCGAAAGAGAGATGTATGTAGCCCACTTATCACTGATAATAACACTACCAGGTGTGGCGGGATGTTAAAAAAAACAAGCCCCACACCCTGAATCACACCTACTGACAATGGTCCCACAACACAAACTTTCCCCTTACTTTATCAACTGGACTCTTGGACAAAAGGACAAACAAAACAAAACATACCCTTAAAACTATATTTCCTAATACCACAATACTTAACATGGAACCATTCACAATCAAAATAATAATCACACTTACAACTAATCATAAACTTCACACTAAATATATAATAACCACCATTCAAATAATCAACGAAACCCCTAACAAAACTTAAATCACCCGCACACCAACACCCAAATAAATATGTTTATATATATTTTATAGACACCAACACTGTCTATACACACAAGCCAACTGTCTTTTATGGCACAACACCACTATATGAAACCCGAAGATTGTTTTCAATTTCCATAACGGACTTAACTCCTCGGGGTCATGGGTGTCCTCGTCGTCGATATCATCATCATCATCATAAATCTTAATTGTAATAAACAGGCCAGGTCGTCAACAGTTGATCAATCAAATGAGCAGTCCAAACAAAATCGTAATACAAGCCAAGTCATCAACAATACATCCACTTTCAAAAAACTTGGGTCTCTCCAAAGGAGGAATCGCAGCCTGCCAAAATAAAAAAGAAAAACACTTACGAACACTTCTAGCTAACTGAACTATCGCACTATAATCAAAGATAAATAATAAATTGTTCCTATCATTCACAATCACGACAAGCAAAGATAAACAAAACTGTACTTACTCAGAAAATCAAAAACACTTCCACGCTGGTCAAAAAATAATAATGATATAATCCAGCTCTCACACAACTGCCTTATGCTGCAGTCAAATAAAAAAGCATTCGCTCCGAAACATTCACCACTGTCGTAACCTTACTAAAAATGTAAACAAACAATCTCATTTATACCAACAGTCTTCCTCACCACAAACGATCGTTACACTAACTACTTTCGCTCGCTAACACAATATCTCTCTCTCTCTCTCTCTCTCTCTCTCTCTCTCTCTCTCTCTCTCTCTCTCTCTCTCTCTCTCTCTCACACACACAGGATTTGGCAAAACAAAATAAAAATAAAGCAAAAATAAATCCTCCACATTCCTCCCCCCTTACTTTGCCAAATCCTTCTCACACAACACTTACATTATTTTTTTCATAACCCAGTCGCAGTCGGGAACGGGACCTCTACTCCGAGTAACTGGGCCTCCATATACTCTCTCATTCACTTCTTCCTTATCACAATCATTCGCTACATTAACACTATTCCTATCTAAATCCCTATCATCTAATATATCATGTACAATCATATCTACCTCGTTCTCATCTGGCCCTATAATTACACTCATTTCTGTAAACAGTTCATCCATTTCATCAAAAACATTCTCAACTTTAGCAAAAGATTCATTCATGCTACTTATCATTCTCGTGTCTCTCATTCTTGCGTTATTCATTTTTTCTTTTACATCATCTAACGAAAAGTCACACACACTATAAGTATCATTCATACTCAGCCACGTTTCATCTGTATTAATACATTTATCCTCCACACTCACTTTTACATTTACACCCTTGTCATACTTATTCGTATTCTTACCTATACCTATAAATTTCCCTTGCACTTTCTCCTCACTTGAAACTTTCAAACGCCTCTTTTTCCTATATTCAACTAACACTAATTGTTTATTTTCCAGCCCTAATTTCTCATGCATACTAGGTTCATACTTGCTCATTTCCAACCAATTACTCATCCCATTCTCACAAACATTGATCTTATTCCTTCCACACACACAGGAGGACTCACCCAGCTGAACCCTCTTACACTCTAGTTTCCCGAACATCCTGGCTGACTTATTCCCTTCTTCCTACATACCCTAGCTACATGCCCATCTGCACCACATTCAGTACACTTACCCCGCGGCTCCTTGCACATTCTAGCATAATGACCATCCTTACCACAATTACCACAAATCACATTCATACGATTACTCCTACATCCACTTGCTACGTGCCCAGTCATACCACACCGATAACACTTAATCACTTTCTCTTTCTTACAGTCGCTAATACGATGCCCTGTCTCTCCACACCCGAAACATGCTCCTAATGCCCATCTACATTCATTCTTCTTATGACCTTCCTTTCCACACCTATAACACTTTTCATTACGGACACGACTATCTGACATACCTCGATGCGCACTAACACTCCTATCCCTATTGCGCCAATTACCCTGCCTAAATCCTTCATTTGTCCTTACAGGTATTCCCACATTACTCGCCCAAACACTCCTATCTACTACATTATCAGCTACCCTCATTGGTCCTCTCAAAATTGCGTCCTTATAACTACCAAATTCTATTACACTTTCTTCCATTCCAGTTCTTACACTCACAGATTTACTTTCTTTCATGCACCTATCTAACTCATAATCCTCAACTATCTCTAGTATATCATCCCATGTCAATCTCTCTTGCGTCCACCTCATTTTCTCTTTGCGTTTCAAATTAATAAATTCACACACATTCTCAGGTACTGTTGCCAAAAACTTCCTCATTAACTCCTTATTCTCATTTATACCTTCATCCCCATACTTCTTCCTAGCTAAAGTTTCCAACCTACATACGTACATTGATATAGCTTCTCCTGCATTCATCCTTGCCTCATCAAAATCATTTTTACGCTTATACTTAACACTCCCTTTCATACGTTTTACCTGCTCAATTATTCTCGTTTTCACACTTTCATAATCAACGTCCCCTACACTCATTATCACTCCATACATCGTCAACAAATACCCAGTCAAATATTCTCCTAACTCCCTAGCCCAAACTCTTTTACTATCACCATACTTATCCTGACAATACCTCTCATACTCCTTGAAAAAATCATTTACATCCCTACTGCTATGCTCATTGAACCTTTCACACCGAGGTACCTCTCTCATAAACACAGTCTTACACACATCACGTTCATTCTCACTGCTATCATCACTGTCTACTCCCTTGTTACCTTCTTCCTCATTTGAATATAATGAATCCACTTCCACACTTAAATTCCTATCCTTAACCATTCCCTTCTTACCCTTTTTCTTACTTACCACTTTCACCCATTCACGATCGTCCTTGCTATCAGCCTGATACTTTTTCTTCTCTTTCTTCACATCACTTTTACCTTTCCTTTCATCTTTCCTCTCCCCTTTCTGTTCATCCTTACTATGCCTAATTCCCTTATCTTCAATATCACCATCACTATTACTACTATCACTATCACTTCCTTTCCCATTATCACCTACCTTAACCTTCTCTTTCACTACCAACCCATTACCCGAAGCTGAGGACACTCCTCCGACTGCACCTTCACCCATTATAGTTTTCATCATCCCCATGACTTGCCCCATCATATCTTCCATTCGTTTCTCCATTCGTTCTTCATTCTCTCGCATCCTCATCTCAACACATTCTTCCACTCTCTCTACTGTCCCCTTTAATTCCCTAAGCTCCTTCTGCATCGCCGCATTCTCCCAGTTCAACCTCTCATTCTCTATTAGCAACCTCTCCTCACGCTCCTTACTCAGCCGCAATTCCTCCTTCAGTAACTTGTTCTGCTCTTCCATTTTTCATCAACCTTAATCCTAAATTCTTAACCTAATTCCGTCCTTCGTCCAACAGTCCAGCTTCTATCCCACCTCAGCAGTCCCTGTTCGGGCGCCAAAATAATGTGGCGGGATGTTAAAAAAAACAAGCCCCACACCCTGAATCACACCTACTGACAATGGTCCCACAACACAAACTTTCCCCTTACTTTATCAACTGGACTCTTGGACAAAAGGACAAACAAAACAAAACATACCCTTAAAACTATATTTCCTAATACCACAATACTTAACATGGAACCATTCACAATCAAAATAATAATCACACTTACAACTAATCATAAACTTCACACTAAATATATAATAACCACCATTAAAACAATCAACGAAACCCCTAACAAAACTTAAATCACCCGCACACCAACACCCAAATAAATATGTTTATATATATTTTATAGACACCAACACTGTCTATACACACAAGCCAACTGTCTTTTATGGCACAACACCACTATATGAAACCCGAAGATTGTTTTCAATTTCCATAACGGACTTAACTCCTCGGGGTCATGGGTGTCCTCGTCGTCGATATCATCATCATCATCATAAATCTTAATTGTAATAAACAGGCCAGGTCGTCAACAGTTGATCAATCAAATGAGCAGTCCAAACAAAATCGTAATACAAGCCAAGTCATCAACAATACATCCACTTTCAAAAAACTTGGGTCTCTCCAAAGGAGGAATCGCAGCCTGCCAAAATAAAAAAGAAAAACACTTACGAACACTTCTAGCTAACTGAACTATCGCACTATAATCAAAGATAAATAATAAATTGTTCCTATCATTCACAATCACGACAAGCAAAGATAAACAAAACTGTACTTACTCAGAAAATCAAAAACACTTCCACGCTGGTCAAAAAATAATAATGATATAATCCAGCTCTCACACAACTGCCTTATGCTGCAGTCAAATAAAAAAGCATTCGCTCCGAAACATTCACCACTGTCGTAACCTTACTAAAAATGTAAACAAACAATCTCATTTATACCAACAGTCTTCCTCACCACAAACGATCGTTACACTAACTACTTTCGCTCGCTAACACAATATCTCTCTCTCTCTCTCTCTCTCTCTCTCTCTCTCTCTCTCTCTCTCTCTCTCTCTCTCTCTCTCTCTCACACACACAGGATTTGGCAAAACAAAATAAAAATAAAGCAAAAATAAATCCTCCACACAGGTTTGATATATTTCTGAATGAGGGGAATTAGAGTAGCAGAATCTCGTTTAGTAGAAAGGGGGGGAACTAAAGGGATAATGAAAAATTTCTTGGATTCACGTTCAATATCCCCAAAGACCCATATGGCACTTAACAGTCTACCACGGATGTATTTAGCTTTACAAAAATGAGTTGTTCCGTAACCGAAATACAAACCACGCTATTTACATTGGGTTTACCTTTCGGCGTAGCTGAAATGGCGAGCCATTAGAATTTAACGAGGGTGTATTACCCCCGCGCTAGTTAGCAGGGGGGTAGGGGAGTGGTAGCTAGCTACCCCTCCCCCCCTCACACACCGGTGAACTGCTTCACTTAACTTTTGGCTCGGACAATGGACAGACGTCTCTGTCTTTGTCTTCGCTTGGCAGCCATTGTTTGTTTTGTCTTTACTTAATCACTTACTTTTCTTTTACTCAGTACAGTATACTGTATATGTAAAAAATTTTTCGTGTTTATGTATATATTTGAGTATAGAAATCAGTAAGTTTCCTTTTCAGAGTTTGTGCTTGTGTGTGTAGTGTACGATATCTCCGTGGAGCCCTCGGCAGTTAGGCCCCCATGGTGTAATTTCATGGGTCGCGATCGAGTTTGACTACGGTCTTTCTCTCTCTCTCTCTTTGAGGTCGTTCACCCTTTTGCTACGTTACTTTTACTATGTCTGAGTAGCTTCCTTCCCGTGTGGGTGGGGTTGCTACGCCGTACGTTTTGTCTCAATTAGTTTATGAATCTAATTGTATTTGTTGATTTTTCAGCTTTTGTAGAATGATTCCTTTCGGGGTTTTCGTTCTTTCTTTAGTGTTCATTCATTTTTAAATTACATAGTTACATAATTATAATTGTTATAATTCTGTGTTGGTTACAGCTCTCCTTCCGTGATTGTAAGTGGTTGTGAGGGCACGTGCCTGTTGTGTAACTCTTGTTTTCCTTTCCCTCGGGATTTCTCTTCGGAGCCTTCCCGGGGTAATGAACGTTAATTAATGATTTTTGTTTTTATTTTTCACAGTTACCGATCTAGTTCGTTTCTGTAATGTGACAACGGAGTGAGCTGTCTTGTTGAGGCCTGGGGATTTGGCTGTTGCTGCCTCCCCTATAGACCTTCGTCAGGGGCTTGTCTCCTTCTCCTGGAAGTACTCCCGTGACGATTGACGGCTCTCCAGTTCATTTTAGAACACTCAGGAGGCTCGCCTCCTTGGGTGGGTAACTTTCCTTCCGAGGGAAGTTTTCCTGTCCAGGCTTGAGTTTTTCCCCTTTCGGGGGTTCTTCTCTTGCCTTTTTTTCGTGCGACTATGCTCTTGGTGCTGAGCGGTCGCACCTGCAGTTATGCTCAAGGGGCTGGGCAACTGCAGGAGCCCCTCTTCGGAGGATTGCTCTTTTTAGGTCACTGGCTGACCCGTCTCTTCTACGAAGTGTTTCTCTTTCGTTCGCGAGAGTACACTCATAGAGACTCCTCTTCGGAGTACTCTTCTGCTGTTGTTGCTGTTGGCCGCCTTCGCCTTAAGGCTTACCGTCCGCTACGTCGTTAGGGCCTCCCATCTCCCTATAAGGGTGCTAAGAGGCGCCTTTTTGAATCTCCGTATGCAGCCTGCAGCTCCCTCCTCTTTAGATCTCTCCGGGGATCGATCTCCAACGCCTTCTTGACCTTCCACCCCTGGTGCAGATGGACAGCAGTCTGACCTCGTCTTCCGACGGACAACGGTCCCTTCGGGGGTGCTTCCCTTGCATGTCAGGGTTCCCCTGCGCGCCCTTCTGCAGTGTTAGCGTTCTCCTGATCGCTAGCTCACTCCTGTTCGCAAGCGCTCTCCTGTTCGCCAGCGCTCTCCTGTTCGTCGGCGCTCTCCTGATGATCATCGCCCACTGCTGTTGTTCCTGTTGTGCGCCCTGCGGTCAGAGCGCACCTGCGCTTCCAGTTCCTGATTCGCGCTCAGGATTCCACGCGTCGCCCTTCTGCTCGCCAGCGATCTCCAGCTCTCCAGCGATCTCCAGCCCGCCAGCGACCACTGACGCGTCAACGTTCGCCTGCTCGTCAGCGATCTCCAGCGCGTCAACGATTGCCATCGATCTTCCACGCGTTTCAGGTCCCATGGACACCATCAGTAGCGATCTAGCGCTCGCCTGCTGTGGACGATCTCCGGTAGCGGAGTCTTGCCGTAGATCTTCCTCCTCTTCGCCAGCGCTCACCTTTACTTCTGTCCTTCTGTGCGCCAGCTTCCTTCAATCGCCAGCGCACATCTGTGCGCCCTTTCCTGCCACGCACCAATGGGCGCCAACGGATTTTCCTGACCGTCCAGGATCGCCTGATTGACAGCTCGCTTCAGCGCTCACCTTCCTGATGCACCTGCGCGCCTTCTGTTTAGCGCGATGCGCGCTAACCATCCCTAGTCTCTTACGCGTCAGCGATCGCCTACGCGCCCGCGCAATTCTTCGCCTGCGCGCTAGCGTTTTGTTAACGCACCACTGCTCGCCAACGCGCTGTCGCTTGCCAACGTGCCATCGCTTGCCGACGCGCCATCGCTTGCCGACGCGCCATCGCTTGCCAACGCACCTTCACTCGCCTACGCGCCGTCGGTCTCCCGACGGCATGCGCTCTCCCGCGCGCCCACGTGCCCGCGCACATGCGCTCCAATGTTCGCCCGCGCGCGAACCAACGGTATTCTATCGCGCGGACCAACGGTGTACCGTCGCGCGAACCGACGGTGTTCCGTCGCGCGAACCGACGGTGTTCCGTCGCGCGAACCGACGGTGTTCCGTCGCGCGAACCGACGGTGTTCCGTCGCGCGAACCGACGGTGTTCCGTCGCGCGAACCGACGGTGTTCCGTCGCGCGAACCGACGGTGTTCCGTCGCGCGAACCGACGGTGTTCCGTCGCGCGAACCGACGGTGTTCCGTCGCGCGAACCGACGGTGTTCCGTCGCGCGAACCGACGGTGTTCCGTCGCGCGAACCGACGGTGTTCCGTCGCGCGAACCGACGGTGTTCCGTCGCGCGAACCGACGGTGTTCCGTCGCGCGAACCGACGGTGTTCCGTCGCGCGACCCGACGGTGTTCCATCGCGCGAACGCCGGCTCGATTCCTGCAGTATCCATGGCTCACCTATGGGTCATAGCTCGCCTGTGAACTTTCGGATTCCGACCACCAGCTCTCGCCCTTCCTACCACGCTCGCCCTCCTTCTGCGCTCCCTTGCGCTCATTCGTCTGCGCTCCTGCGTGCCCGCGCATGGACGCTTCCACGTTCGGCCACGCGCAAACCATTGATTTACCATCGCGCGAGCGCCAGGGCTATTGCGACCGCGATTCCCGTCGGGGTTTCGCAACATGGCCAGCTTGGCAAGTCTTCTGGAGCGTATTTCCAGAACACGGTCTTCACCCCGTAAACGCAGAGCATGGCACATGCAAGAGCAGGAAGAATCTTCAGGGAGGTCTGAGCAACATTCTTCTTTCCAGAACCTGGGTTAGCCCCTCCTCGTCATTCCCTAGAAGGGTCTTGCCAGGGAGCTTTCCGTTCGAGGTTTCTCCGTCGGGCAAGGGGTGACTGGTTTAGCCCTTCCTCTTCTCCATCTCGTGGAAGGGGCTTACCAGGTCCTTTCCCTCCTCGGTTGCGACCCGAGGTTTTGTACAAGGAAGCTCTAGGAAGATCATGGGTACTTTCCTCCTCTCGGGCTCAAGCACCTTGGTGTTTCGTCGCCAAGTTTCGAACTTGCGGGCAAACTCGATGTTGGACCATCTAGACGCAGTGACCGATGCCTTCCTCTCGGGTGTCTCATCCGTGGATGTCAACAAGCTCAGACACTCTTCCATCCTTGGGAAGAGCTTGTTTGTGCCCAAGGACAGAGACATGGACAGCGGTTGTGCGGAGGAAGTCGAATTCCGTTTTCACTCCTCCAAGGCGCTTTCTTCCAGACCCTGCAGGCCTCCAGCGCCTCTTCTTTCAGCCTCGTCAGCCTAAGTTATCGGACCAGCTACGGCAGCTAAGACAGGGTGTCCAATAGCAGTCCCCTCCTGTCAGGGACAGGTAGCACGGGAGGCTCTCCCGGGGGGGCATAATCCTAGAGGGAGCGGCAGAGTTCACAAACTCTAGGATTGGCAACCCCCCCTTGCAGGTCTCACGCTGGGAGGATGCCTAAGGTTACTCATCCGGATAATAGCTTCCCGATGCCGATTCCTGCCCGATCTCCGTGGTCAGCCAAGGATATCGCGCCTCGCTCTTACCATCTCTCCATCTCTGTCAGCGAATTCAGTGTCACTGAACCTCTATGCCATGGGGTTGGCAAGAGTTTTGCCCGTTTGGGCAGAATGATCCATGTCTTAGGAGAAGGTCCTCCATAGGGTCGTCGACGGCTTCTCCCCCCGGCTTCTTCTGTCGATCCTTTCTCGTATGAAAGCATCTGAGACGGGAGTTCCGTCGTCGACCTCTCAGCTCTGATCAAGTTTGTCGAACAAACTTCGTCCAGCGTGGAACAGCAGAATCGATCAGACTGGTAACGAGGCGGCAGGACTCCTTAGGCCCTGGATCGGAAGGACGGGTACTTCCAGTTTCCATTCCATCCATCTTCCAGGAAGCTCTTGGAATTCAGCCTAGACTACAGGTGTTCCTGCTTAAGATGCAGTGTGGTGATCCCGCCGCAGCATCGCAGGTTTTTCCCCAGAGAACTCTCCCTGCTTTCCTCATGGCCGCTCAGGAGCAGGCTTCCGCCTCCTTCGCCTTTTGGAGGTCTGGTCAACTCCGGTAGGCTCGGGTTCGACCTTCTTCAACGCCGGGACAAGCTTCCGGGTCCTTACCATGAGTGAGGGATCATGGTAATTTGCTAGGAGCCTTCTCTACTTCTGCCTCAACATCTGGAGTATCTAGCCATGATATTGAGTCAACGGCCTTACCACGTTGAAAACCCCGCTTCTCGTCCGATCAGCGAAGTTAAGCAACGTTGGGTCTGGTCAGTACTTGGATGGGTGACCGCCTGAGGACGCCAGATGCTGTTGCCCCCTTCTCCGAGCCTTCCCTTCAGTTGACTGTGGCAAGGCTGAGGAGAGTCGCAGTACCTGTTCTCAGTCGAGCAGAGCTTTCAGCCCTACCTTGGAACGTTTCCTGGTCTCTTTTCCTCATTGACCCGTCTAAAGTCCCGAACGGTCACCTCAGGATAAGTTCCCTGTGAGGTGGCCCAAATTCCGGTGGTATCAAAGCGACAATTAACCGGACTTTCTGGCCCCTATGGGACCAGAGGAACGTTTAGACCTGCAATGGGTGTTGACCTATGGAACCTCTTGATGGGAGTGGATATTCTCGTCCTTTCCCCATATTTTGATGCTGTTCTCGGACTCGTCAAAGAAAGGGGGGGGGGGGGGGCATGTTCCGGTTCAGGCCTATGGTCAGGACCTGAAGGATACCTCTCCATCATTCAGGCAGGCTTAGGGGCCGTAGTCTGGCCCCTCTACAGATCCTACAGTTCCTGCCGAATCGCTCTGTGCGCGACGACTTCATGGTACTGGCGTATTCCAACTAGCGAGGGACGCATTTTCATACCTTCGCATCTTGCAGTAGAGATACTGAGATGATCCGAGGTCCTCTCAATACCACTATCGGCTCGCTCATTCCAGGCAGAGGAATGTTCTCTCCAACTATCTGAGCAGAGCCTCGCAGATAGAGAGTACCTGGGGGTCTGTGGCCTTTAGTAACCAGCAAGTCCTGGCCTGGGGGGCCTGATCGCGACAGCCTGGAACTTCAAGCTTCCGCTGTTCTTCCCCCCAGTCTCAGACCCCAAGACTCTTTGGCAAGATGCTTTCCGGTGATGGTGGGACAATATCGACGCCTGCGTCTTCCCACCATTGTTGTCTGTTGAGAATGGGTCTCAACAAGACCAGGTTGTCTGTCAACCTTTCGATGGCCCTGAGAGCTCCACTGTGACTATACGTGGAACGGTTTCCGGACCCTCTGCTTCCCCTGACGGAACTCCCGGGAGAGCTTCTCCCACGGCACAGGCTACTCAAACAACCACACTACAACATCTTTCACGAGCCGTTGCATCGCTTCGGCTTCACGCCTGGAGACACTACGCCGCCTCCTCAAGAAGAGACAATCCGCTACAGTCGCGGAGCGGAGGTCGCGTCAGCTGCGATAGTCATCTGCAGGGGTCTACCAGGCAAAGTGGAGAGTCTTCTGTGGTTGGTGTCGTGGGAGAGATACCTCTTCCCTTGAGGCCTCTTCTCCAGCAATAACGGAGTTATTGCTTTTTGGCGGGAGGAAACTCCTTGCCGCTCTCGGCAGTGAAGCCTGTCGCTCAGCCTTTCCCTGGCTTTCAGGCTGAAAGGAATAGACTTTTTCCTTCCCGCTGGACCTTTCTCCGCTCATGCGAAGCTGGGAACGTCCCTGCCCCCAGTCGGAGTGAGACCTCCGCCATGGAGCATGGTTCGGACTCTTTAGTCCCTAAGAGATCTTCTCAAGAACCATTACGTCAGGCCTCTGATCGTATTCCGTCTTGGGGGACGGTGCTCCTGCTCACTCTGGCCTCGGCCAGTGTGTAAGCAATCTTCTTGGTCTCGTACGACTCCGCCCTTTCTAGAGAATAGGGTAAGGCAACATTCAGGTTCGCTCCTGAGTTGTTTGCTAGACTCAGAATTTTGGGATCCCGGCCCTTCGGTCCAACTCCTTCAAGATTTCGAGTCACCATTCTGTATCAGATGACCCAAACCTTCTCCTTCTTGCCAGTAAAGGAATCAAGGGGTTATCTTTGTGAACAGATGCAGTTTGTCCTCACGTGCAGCCTGGTTGGGAGCACAGGAAGGACACGGGAGAGTCACCAGTATACCTCTTCAGCTCGGACTCAAGGACATTCATCTCGACCTGAATCCAGACCCTCCCCCGTCACGTCACCCTACAGCACGATGTCGGATACATCGCAACGTCCCTCGCCTTCGAGTAGAACTACTCTGTGACGCAGGTGCTACAAGCTGGAGTCTGGAAGCGTCTAATGACCTTCTCAGCCCGCTTCCTGCAGGACGTGACCCACAGGAGTATCGATACGTTTCTATCGCTCTGTGGTGGCTACACAACAGCTGGTCTAACCTCAGGCTCCTTTTTGGACAGGTGGCAGAAGGTTGAGGGCATTGTTATCAGGTTTTAGTCTGCATGAACGAAAGAAGTATGTCTGGCCCTTACTTCTTTCTTCATCGTCCCCTCTACTGGGGAAGCAGCATCCTGGTCTCGACCTTCAAGATCTTCTCAGATCTTTTGAGACTTCTAAGAAGCGTCAACAAGATTCACCAGCCTGGAATTTAGATGTTGTTTTAAAATTCCTCGAGTGACAGATTCAAGCCTTTACACTCGGCTTCTTTTAAAGATCTGACTTTGAAGACTTTTCTTAGTAAGTCTGGCAACAGCTAAGAGAGTCAGTGAAGTTCGCGCTTTTAGCAAAAATATTGGCTTCAGAAACGGAAAAGCCAAATGCTCCTTGCAACTTGGATTCCTGGCCAAAAACGAACGTCCTTCTCATCCGTGGCCTAAATCTTTCGAGATTAATATTCTCTCTGATATGATGGGTGAAGAGTTGAAGAAAGTTCTGTGTCCTGTTAGAGCACTGAGGTTTTATCTGGACAGGACTAAAGATTTAAGAGTCAATTCAGAGGCTCTTTGGTGCGCAGTCAAGAAGCCTGCGCTACCTATGTCTAAAAAACGCCCTATCATTTTTTATAAGACTTTTAATTAGAGAGGCTCACTCACACTGTGGTGAGGCAGACCTTAAGCTGCCTAAAGTAAAGACTCATGAAGTTAGAGCTGTGGCAACTTCTGTAGCTTTTAAACAAAACCGTTCTCTGCAGAGCATCATGGATACAACCTTTTGGAGGAGTAAACCTGTATTCACCTCACATTACTTATAATGTATCCAGACTCTTTATGAGGACTGCTACACTTTGGGACCATTCGTAGCAACGAGTGCAGTAGTAGGTGAAGGATCTACCACTACGTTTTCCCCTAATTCCTAGTACCCTTGTTCTTCTCTTGGAACGTTTATATATTTTTATGATTGTATGCGAAGTTTGGTCGACAATCTTCCGCAATCTTTGATTTACCTGTAGTCAGGTGGTCATTTTGTTCCTTGAGAGCGCCCGGAACAGGGTTAACAGGGTTATTAGTTGAGGTCCTGTCAACATAGAGGTTATTACCCATTTGACAGCTCCTAGAGATCTTCAGCCCCCTGAGTGGACTGCTGGATCTCATAAGGATAGCAGGCATAATGAGGCAGAGAATCATTGAAGTCAGCTTCCTTAACAGGTACGAACCCTTAAGCTTGTTTTTATTTAACACTTAAGTGATATTCCAACAATGTTGCTGTCTCTGACCCTCCACCAAGGGTGTCAATCAGCCATTGTTATATAACCAGCGGGTAAGTTTAATGTTTAAAAATGATATTTTTATGAATAGAACTTACCTGGCAGTTATATATATATAGCTTAGTCTCTGCCGTTCGGCAGAACTTTTCAAAAATCGCAGCAACCGCCTTGTGGTGGTTGTGCGGTTAGGTGGTTAACAACCCATACAGGGTGGTACTTAGAGTCATTCCCGTTTTCTGTTCAACAGATCATCTCTGCCGGCTGGATCGACAACACCATTGGTCCACCATTAGAGTTTTTCGTTTCGCTTTCCCTGTATCGCTGTACCGGACTTCTTTTTGGTGAAGTACATTGATTTGGGGATTTGGCAATCGTGTTTTTTGTTTTTTATGATATTTGTTGAGGTGTTTAATATGAGTGAGAAACTTCAGTTTCGTGTGTGTGCGAATGAGGAATGCAAGGTGAGGTTACCGAAAGTTTTGGTAGACCCTCACACGGTTTGTTTGGGTTGCAGGGGTTTTGATTGTGCACTGGATAATAGGTGCAAAGAATGCGAGATTTTGAATGAGAAAGATTGGTTAGCGATGAAGCGCTATGTGCGCAAATTAGAGCTAGATAGAGTAAGGAGAGCTTCTAGACCTAAATCTAAGTCTGCTAGTGAACCTAGTCTAGATATATCAATTGAACCTTTTATTAATTCCTCTTTGGAAGTTGATCCTTCCCCTGAGGTAGTAACTCCTGCCCCTTCTACAGGATCTGTTTCTGCGCATGACCCTCGGTACGCCAGGATGGCTGCCGAGTTGAAGGCTATTAAAGATCAACTTGCGGCCTTAAAAGGTAAGAGTGAGAGTGAAGTTGGTGTTTGTGAAAGTGCAGTGGAGGTGGCGACTGATCGAACCTGTCATTACCCTAGGTCTAGACCTCTACCAGGCTCCCAGGACCAAGGGAGAAGGTACGTCGACGACCGAAAGGGGGTGAGAGGTGCGTATCCTCGGTCAGCTGTCGCCTCAGACAGTACTGATGTAAGCTCCCAGGCTGCTCTTGACCGCCACGGAAAAGATGTGTTGGATATGATAGTGTCTTCCCCGGATCCCTCTCCCAGACGCAAGTGGCTGTATGAGGCTTCAAGACCGATGAAGAGGAAGTGGAACCGAAATGAACAGTCTCGTTCTCACTCCCCCGGTTCTAGTAGCCACGAACCTTGTCCTTCGGAGGACGATTTGGATACCATTCCTGTGAAGAGGACGAAATCAAGAGCTGATACTGTATTCAAGATAGACCAGCAAAAGATCCTTCTCCTTCTACCAGCGCTACTCGACAGTCGTCTCCTTCGGTACCGCAGGATCCAGCAGAGGTTGCTAAATCATTCATGACGGTTATGCAAGAGCAACTTTTCTCTTTAGTGCAATCTTTTAGCCACCCTCCCTCCCAGTCCGACAGACGTAAGGACGACTTGTTACCTGTCAAGAAGTCAACTTCTAAGAGGGAACGGAGTTCCTCTCCAAGGGAACCTCTGCGCGCTTCGTCAAAGGCTTGACACCGCACTCCTTCCTCATCTGCTCGCCTGCAGGACGATTCCGTGGCGCGCTCTCGGCACCAGGACGATTCCGTTGCGCGCTCTCGGCACCAGGACGATTCCGCCTCTCGCTCTCGGCGCCAAGACGATTCGGCCTCTCGTTCTCGACACCAGGACGATTCCGCCTCTCGCTCTCGACGCCGGGACGATTGCAGCTCTCGGCGCAAGGACGCTTCCTTCTCTCACCGCCAGGACGCTTCCTTCTCTCGCCGCCAGGGCGCTTCCGCCTACCGCCTCAAGGACTCCTCTAGCGCTCGGCGCCAGGACGCAAGCGGTTCTCGGTGTCAGGCTGCTTGCAGCCCTCCCCTACAGGACGCATCCTTCATTATCCCTCTTTCGGATTCGGGTGAACCTTCTTCCCGAACGAAAGCTGTGGTAGAGTTGGGACAGGACCTCGATGATGTCTCAGAGGACGAAGACAAGCCTGCTGACGCTGCTGCGACTACAAAGTTCTTTCTCGCTCCCTCCTTGAGCTGAATGGGGAGAAATTTCAACCTTCCGCTCCTCGTTCTCCTCAATATCAGTTTAGCAGGAAGAAGGCCAAGAAACAGTCGGCCTTCATCAAGATGAAGCTCTCTATTTCTGCCAAGAAAGCTCTTGCTAAAGTGGACGAATGGATGAAGGAACGTAGACAAGCAGTTAAGACCACCTTTTCTTTTCCACCAGCTCTTCTTGCTTCGAAGGCTTGTATGTGGTACGAGACTGGGGAACCTCTGGGTCCGGGAGTGCCTGCCTCCTCCCTGGGTGACTTCTCTGGTCTTGTGGACTCTGCCAGAAGGCATGCCCTTAACTCGGCCAAAGTTATGTGGTCAATGTCTGAACTTGATCACCTCGTCAAAGGGATTTTTAGAGCCTTTGAGGTTTTTAGTTTTTTGGACTGGTCTCCAGGGACTCTGGCCAGGAAGACATAGCAAATGGAGGGAACACGAGACCTGACGAGTATCATGTCATGCATGGATAAAGCTCTGAGAGATGGAGCTAATGAGTTGGCTTCCCTTTTTTTCAGCAGGAGTCTTGAAGAAGAGGGCCCTGTTATGTTCCTTTGCTTCGAGATCTGTGACTGTTGCACAGAAGTCTGAACTCCATTACGCCCCCCTGTCGCAACATCTTTTTCCTGAGGCTTTTGTCAGAGATATTTCGCTTTCTCTTGCACAAAAGGCCACTCAAGACCTCTTATCGCGCTTGGCTCAGAAGCCTTTGCCAGTCGCTCCTTCGTCTCTGAAGAGGGAGGAGAGAAAATTCCAACAGCCCTTTCGAGGTAGGGCTCCTTCGAGATCCGACTTCAGAGGAAGAAGACAGGAGTCAGGAGCAAGGACGAATAGAGGTTCGTTTAGATCCCGCTCCAAGAAATGAAATACAAGTCCTCCAGACAACGATAGGGGCAAGACTGTCACGTTTTTGGCAGTCTTGGAAGAGAAGAGGGGTAGACACCTGGTCCCTCTCAGTCATCAAGGAAGGATACAAGATCCCCCTTTTAAAGAAGCCTCCTCTTTCAGATACTCCTTTAGCCTTAGTGGCTCAGTACACAGATGCTGGGAAACAAAAGGATCTTCTGGATCTGGTCAATCAGATGCTGGACAAGGGAGCGATAGAACCAGTTTTAAACATAAGACTTACCCGGTAGTTATATATATAGCTTACGTCCCTGACGTCACGGGAGAAAATTCAAAACTCACGCTAATCGCCGATTGGATAGCCAGGTGTACAACCCCTGCACCCTAGCGAGGTACCTAGGAACCATTTCAGGAACCCTCATATATTCCCTGCCGCGCTCGCGGCAAGATGTTGGATTTTTCACTCGCTATAACCTGTATATTAGTTATCTTGGTGATGTACAATTTATTTTTAGCCTTCGCTGGTTGGATTTTATTTTTACTTAGTGTTAGTGCTGAAACTATGTTTGTATCTTAACAGAGGCAGGAATGGGAGTTTTTTCCCCCTACTGTAAAACTTACGAACCAACTCTTTAAACATGATGGCGGAGATCGTTCCACCATCTCTATGACGTCACAATCATGTGACATAAGCTACATAGTACTACGTAATATGTCGCATAATTCTTTTCTTTGCTTTTTCTTGTAAAGAATGAAAAGCAAGTCTAACTTACAATAGTATTTAACATTTAATATAAAAAGATTATATTAATTTTTAAGAAAATATTTGTCTTTCTGGGTCGACCTGTGGCGGCCGGTGAAAAGAGTCCTTCTTATACAGTATACCTTTTCTGATAAAACCTTCCAATTATACCAGAGAAAGATAAAAGCATGGAATGCTGAGGTTACAACCCTCGCCCGAGCACCTTTTGGGTGTTGTGTATAAAGCAAAGGCGCATGAAATCCACTATTCACAGGTTGTCTTCCATTTAGTTAATTCCTTCGTCAAAGGGATGGGCCGATACAAAGGCCCTAGCCAACCACCAGCGCCACGCCACGACGCGAGCGCCATCTGAACAACATCCTTCTTTTTGGACTTGTTAGTGTGGAATTTTTTTGTGGTGCTCTCGGCCTTTTTTAACATTCGTGGATTTATTTCGTCATGTCCGAAGCTCCATCTTCACACATTCCAATGTTAATTACCATAGTTTGTTTTGACAGCTTTTTATAGTACCGGGCTTTTGTTTTATATCCAGTATAGTTTGTTTTATTATTCCCGTCTGGCCCTTCACGGCGGCCATTGTTTGTTCACTTGTTTGGGAATTCATCTTTGTCTGCCCGTTTAGTACTCTGTCACTTAGGTTCTTGGTTTTGTCCCTGGCCTTATGCCTTTAGAACCGTTATTATTTTTGTGTTTTTATGCTCATGGTACTTTTTGCTAGCAAGTCCAGCCTACGAACGAGATAGCGGTCTAGCTTTGTTATTGTTTAGTACACGCCCCTCCGGGGCGTTCGTCACTCGACTGTGCTATTTATTTTAAGTTTTAGCAGATGCTATTCTTCGTTCGTAGTCTTATCTTGATGTACATTTTTATTTTATACGTTTATAATAGTGTTGTGTGTTTTTTAGTCCTGATATTGTGTCCAAGAGAGCGAGAGCTTGGGGTTCCCGTTTTCTGTTCGCAGTCACGAGTTACCCCTTTCTCTCGTTTTCTTTCTTAGCTCCGGTGAGTGAGCGGGTTTTCCGTTTTGTGCGTTCAACGGGTTCTCCCTCCCTCACCTCTCCCCCTCTGGGTGTATGATAACTTACGAGTTATTTATTTTTGGTTACTTTTCAATTGTTAGCGTTATTTTAGGTCCGTGTTTCGTCCTCTCCCCGTTACGGCTCGGGAGTAGTTATGAACGTTTTCCACTCCGCCTTGAGTTCTACTCCGCCTTGAGTTCTACTCCGCCATGAGGGATTCTCAATGATTTTCGTTCTATTGTTATATTTATATATTGTTTACTACATGGGACGGGCTTCATATTGTTTAGATACGACCCTCCGGTGGCCCTTACTGTGGTCTCAGGCCACGGCCATATCCACAATAGCCATTGTTATTACAATTGTGTTTTTATTCACAATAATTATTCAGGACCTTTCTTCTCCCTCCGGCCTCACCGGAGATCGTAATACGCTTTGCTATGATCTAAGCCTTAGCCTTTAGCTGCGGCTTGGCTTTTATATCTTTCACAATTGAATTATTAGCCACAATTGAATTATTCAGGGCATCTCATTATCCTCCGGCGTCACCGGAGGTCGCCCATACACTTCACACTTATATTTGCCTTGCCTTTAGCTAAGGCTGCATTATTCAGGACATCTCATTACTCTCCGGCTTCACCGGAGGTCGCCCATACACTTCACACTTATATTTGCCTTGCCTTTAGCTAAGGCTGGTGTTTATATTTATTTTAAGGGCATGTCACTGCTTCCCCGACCCTCGGAGGTCGGCAGATTGCTTTAAGTTATTTATCCTTCTGTCATTAACAGACATTAGGTAAATTACAAATATACAAACAATTGAATATTAAAGTGCCAACAATGGTATGGGGCGGTATCATCTTAAAAGTAATATTCGGTTATTAGTTAAATGCAATATTGGAGCTTAGGGAATTCAGTGAGTGCCGGAACTCTAGAATAATAGGGTTTTTTATCCCCTTATCAGAGTTTCAAGAAACACCAGACTCATGTCTCCTTTCTTTTACAGAAGGTCCGTTGTACTGCCGAAGGATGCCTTGCCTCGTTCAACGACCCCGTTGGGCATGACCTCTGTCGGTCTCATGCGCACTGCTCCATCCCCTTTATCCAGGAACCGGGCCAGGCCCAATACATGGTCTGGTTCCCGGATTTGTGCTCGCTCTGTTACGAGCTGTCGTCAATTCTACTGAACGATGATGTAAGTGGGTTTTCCCTTTGTTCCTTATTTCTCGTTGGCAGACACTAATTTAGCCATAAATATGATATACACAGTATATTTTGGAGAGCAAACCCCCTCCTGCATCACTAATCACTGCAAATCTTACAGGCCGATGATGTCTCTCTTCGGCCAGCAAGGGCTACTCTTCGTCCGTGGGTGTCGGGCTTCGGAAGGAATGCCCCGTCTGACGCACCCTATCTCCTCGATGGAGACATGGCCTCCCGCCTCTTCCCAGGCTCGACTACTGCTGCAGTCTCCCCTGACCTTGCTGCCCCCTTAATTGAAAAGAAGTCAGGGCCACCATTTCCGCGGAGGACGAACCCCTCGTACCGCTGGACGTGGCAGATCTGGATATAGACGTAGAACCCAGGGACGAGCAGGTAAGTGGTGCCGAGTTGGTGCAAACCCTTTTCTCTCCTACTCCCTCTCCTACCTCTTCCTTTCTAGGTTTTGATAACTCTAAGGCTTCTCCTCGGGATCCCTCTGCCTCCGTACTACCCAAGGTGAAGCCACTTCGAACTTATAAGACTTCAGCTTTGCCAGTATCAACGTCACCGGTCCCCGGACCCTCGACAGCTCCTGATGTATTCATATTGCTCCTCGTAAAACCACTACTCCTAAGAAGTCTAAGTCTACCAAATCCAAGACAAAACCAACGGGTGGCTTTCAGGTACCCTGGGGCGATCTCGTCCCCATCGAACTGGTCAGAGATTTGGTCAGAGATCAAATTCAACATCACTCTGGGGCGATAACAGAGATTAAGGATATGATGGCTACTCTGATCCGCGCCGGAACTCAGTTTCCTCCCCCTTCTGCCCCAGACGCATCGAAGCTGCCGCCCTTCGATAAAAACAATCCTTGGCGGTTTGCCTTGCATGCCCCATTCTTAGATGGTTCCCTAACTCTGGAGGGCATAGACACCCGCCCTCTAGAGGACCTGGAGTTCTATCCCCCGGGCCTAGCATTCCCGTTCAATGGTTTTGTACGTTTAAAGGAACATGCGTTGGTCCGTATGGACAAGGTACCGAAGGAAACGGTGATATTTCCAAAAGAGCAGGCCCAGGCTATCTGGGCCAGAACACTATCAGAGTGGGGGTGTATTAACTCCAAGCTCACCCCACACAAAGGTGGCTACACTATTTTTACGACAGCGGCCTCCATCTCTTTGCCGCTCATAGACAAAGTCACAGAGCTGACTATACAGGCCATCAAGGAAGGCTCTTCCATGCCGGCTCTCAAAGAGATGGACCCCACCTCTTTGCTTATTCTGGGTACCTCTGCAACCTGGGATGCTGCGGCTTCTACCTTCACGGTGGGGAAGCTAGACCCGGACTGTGCCTCTACTCTTTTCTCTGAGAAGCTTCCCAGATTAATAGAGAGTCTTCTCAAAACTGAGTTCGAGACCCGTACTAGACTAGCTAGGTCCCTCCAATCCATCACCTCCATGGAGTCCCTAGCATCTCTTTACCCAGAGGAAACGCTGTTCAGAGTCGCCACAAAGAACCAGCTGCTGTCCTACCAAATAGACCTCCATGACTTCTGGTCAGCTCGGGTTAGTTGCAGGAAGTTCGTTCTGTCTGAGGCCTCCATCAGGCATGAGCCGAACAGGCTGATAGCCTCCTCCTGCTGGGGTAAGACCCTCTTCCCTCAGACTGAGGTGGATAAGGTTCTTCAGAACGCGGCGAGGGCAAACCAAAATTTGCAGGTAAGGTGGGGTCTCTCAGCCAAAAAGAGGTTCGAACCCCAGAGACACACGTTCTTCAAGAAGAAGCAGAGGTTTAGTCCTTACAAGACTGCCCGGGGTACCTCGTGCCCACAGTCTTCCGCTGCCTTGACTTCTCGACAACAGGCGCCTCCTCAGCAGGTAGTCTACCTCGCTGCTCCCCCTGGTACACAGCCCAACCTCTCTTGGATGTCCTCTCCTGCATACAACCCTGCCTACGAATCCTCCGGTTCCTTTCGTGGATACCAAAGAGGGAGTTTCAGAGGTAGAGGACAGTTCCGCCAACACGGCGGGCCTAGAGCAAGGGGTTCCCTCGGAGGGAGGGGCCCTAACTTCACTCCCTCCCAATGATGTGATGCCGGTAGGAGGGAGACTTTATCACTTCCGGGACCATTGGACCTTCAGTCCATGGGCTCACAGCATAATATCCAGGGGCTTGGGTTGGAAATGGTCACAGGGATCCCCTCCTCCACCAGTGACCTTCTTCCAGAGACCCACTCCCATCCTGGAAGAGTACACCGCGGAGTTACTCAAGAAGAAAGCAATCAAACGGGTTCGATCCCTGAAATTCCAAGGCCGCCTGTTTACAGTCCCGAAGAAAGACTCGTCAGCGTTGAGGGTAGTTCTGGACTTGTCGAAGCTCAACTCTTACATCCTTTGCGACAAGTTCCGTATGCTGACTATCTCTCAGGTACGGACCTTACTTCCCCGTGGGGCCGTCACCACCTCTATCGATCTTACCGACGCCTATTATCATGTCCCAGTAGCTCGAAACTTCTCTCCTTACCTAGGCTTCCGTCTCGGCAAGAGAGCCTTTGCATTCAAAGTCATGCCTTTCGGTCTCAGCATTGCCCCCAGGATATTCACGAAACTGGGGGAGACGGTGCTCGAGCAACTCAGACACCAAGGGATACAGATCGTCGCCTATCAGGACGATTGGCTCATTTGGGCCCAGTCGCACCAGGAATGCAACAGAGCTACGTCGAAGGTACTCCATTTTCTCGCCAAACTGGGCTTCCAGGTCAACCTCCGGAAGTCCCGCCTACAACCATCAAGCCACTTCGAATGGTTAGGCATCCGTTGGGACCTCTCAAAGCACAAGCTCTCCCTTCCTCCCAAGAAGGTAAGGGAGATAGCTTCCAAGGTCAGGAACTTTCTCAAACACAAACAGGTGTCCAGAAGAGCTTTAGAACGAATCCTCGGCCTTCTCCAATTTGCCTCACTGACCGATCTCCTATTAAAAGCCAAACTCAAAGACATCAATCGAGTTTGGAGAAAGAGAGCGACAATACCTTTAAGAGACAAGACCTCGAAGATCCCCTCTGTCTTGAAAATGAGACTACAACCATGGTCCGAACGGAGGAACCTCTCCAAATCGGTTCCTCTACAGTTCCCCTCTCCACAAGTGACAATTCGTAGCGACGCGTCTGAGTGGATGGGGGGGATACTCCCAACATCAGATGTTTCAGGGCTCTTGGTCACCCGCCATGAGGCAGTTCCATATCAATGTTCTCGAAGCCATGGCGGTGTTCTTGACCCTGAAGAGAATCTCTCCTCCGAGGTCGACCCACATCAGAGTAGTCTCAGACAGCACGGCCGTAGTCCACTGCCTCAACGGAGGGGGGTCCAAATCACCCAACCTGAATCAGATCCTGGTCACTATCTTCGCCTTGGCAGCCGACAAAGATTGGTTCCTGTCAGCAACTCACCTAGCAGGAGTCCAGAATGTGATAGCAGACTCATTATTCAGGACGAGCCCACTGGAATCGGAGTGGTCCCTGGACATGCACTCCTTCCGGTGGATACTCAGGCTGGTTCCAGGTCTCCAGGTAGATCTATTCGCGACCTGACTCAATCACAAACTCCCATGTTATGTGACACCGAACCTGGACCCTCAGGCTTATGCCATGGACGCATTAACCCTGGATTGGAACCATTGGCAGAAGATCTACTTATTCCCTCCAGTGAATCTTCTACTGAAAGTCTTGCACAAACTCCGCTCCTTCAATGGGGCAGTGGCTTTAGTGGCACCTCACTGGCCAAGGAGCAGTTGGTTTCCTCTCCTCCTCGAGTTGAAACTCCGTCCCTTCCGGATCCCATTCCCCAAACTGACCCAAGTGGTCCAAACTCGGACTGTGTCAGATTCCTCAAGGATAGCCAAAACCCTAACTTTGTGGATTTCATGAAGTTTGCGGCGCGTAGGGACGCAAACATCGACCCAGATAATGTCCTCTTTATAGAATCAGACAAAAGGGACTCTACGATTCGCCAATATGATTCGGCAGTTAAGAAACTAGCAGATTTCTTAAGGACTTCAGACCATTCAGTTATGACTCCTAATTTAGCCATCTCCTTCTTTAGGTCCATATTTGACAAAGGCCTAGCAGCTAGCACTATAACCACCATTAAGTCAGCTCTGAGGAAAGTCTTCCTGGTTGGGTTTAACATTAACCTGGCGGAGTCTTATTTCTCGTCTATTCCAAAAGCATGTGCTAGGCTTCGACCTTCGGTTCGTCCACAAAAGGTCTCTTGGTCTCTAAATGATGTCCTCAAACTGGCCTCCGACACGGACAACGAATCCTGCTCCTATATCACTCTTCTTAGGAAGACTTTATTTCTAACAGCTTTGGCCTCGGGTTCTAGAATCTCAGAACTAGCAGCTCTCTCACGAAACTCAGAAAACATGGATTTCCTCCCTTCAGGTGAAGTACTTCTTTCACCAGACAGGGCGTTCCTAGCTAAAAACGAGGACCCCCAAAATAGGTGGTCCCCTTGGAAGATTATTCCTCTTCTCCAAGATACTTCTCTATGTCCGGTCACCACTCTCAGTCCCTTTTTAGCCAGGACTGCTACCCGATCGTCTGGCCCCTTGTTTATCAGAGAACAAGGAGGTACAATTTCCATACGTGGTATTAGGCAACAGATCCTATACTTCATTAAACAAGCCAATCCGGGATCATTTCCCCATGCTCATGATATCCGGTCGGTGGCTACCTCCATCAATTATTTCCAGAATATGGACTTTGATGACCTTAAAAAGTACACGGGTTGGAAATCTCCTATGGTCTTCAAACGCCACTATCTAAAGAACTTACAGGCTCTTAAATACCCAACGGTTGCAGCTGGGAGCCTTATCTCTCCCCAGTGATTTTTTGTTCTTCCTTTCATCCATCTCTTTTCTTCTCCCTCCTACCCGCCACTCGCACCGCGACGCCGCTTCCTTGGTGGTTCGTTAGCCCTAAGTTTATTACATATTAGGTTAATATGATTGTAACTATTATTGTTTACCGTAGTTATAGGGTTGGGATATTCTTAGCCATGTCAGTTTTGTTGCATGTTTGCTCTGATACTCAGAGGCTTCCCTGTTATCATGTTTGTTTAACCTTACTCTCACTATGCCCTGTGGCTAGTTTATGTTTTATGCCTACAGTACTTACCTTAATTATATACAGTATGATTTTCTTTACATGGTGGTGTTTCTCTCCCCTCATTAAATTAGTAGTTATTGTTGGGCTTGGAAGGCATTCTCTGGTACATTTTCACCGGCCGCCACAGGTCGACCCAGAAAAGGGATTTTGACGAAGGAAAAATCTATTTCTGGGGGAGAGACCTGTGGCGCCCGGTGAAACCCTTCCCCTTTATTTTACACGATCCCACCCTTTCCTTTCCAAGCCATCATGGCCAATACAGAAGGATGTTGTTCAGATGGCGCTCGCGTCGTGGCGTGGGTGGTGTGGCGCTGGTGGTTGGCTAGGGCCTTTGTATCGGCCCATCCCTTTGACGAAGGAATTAACTAAAGGGAAGACAACCTGTGAATAGTGGATTTTACGCGCCTTTGCTTTATACACGACACCCAAAAGGTGCTCGCGCGAGGGTTGTAACCTCAGCATTCCATGCTTTTATCTTTCTCTGGTATAATTGGAAGGTTTTATCAGAAAAGGTATATAAGAAGGACTCTTTTCACCGGGTGCCACAGGTCTCTCCCCAGAAATAGATTTTTCCTTCGTCAAAATCCCTTTTTTAATATTCGTTCTTTAAATCACCTATCTATTTTCAAAGATTAAATAGAACTAGCGTATTGTTAATTTTCGCTGCGTAGTTCTCATGAAAATACGATGCAGTCCCAGCAATTCTTGATATCGTTGTTTATTTTCTTTCGATGTTTGGATTCTAGTATTATTCGTATATTCACATATATGTTCCAATTGTAAAGTGTAGCAATCCACTATTTTTGGAAACCCTTAAGATTAAGAGTTGTTTATATATATATATATATATATATATATATATATATATATATATATATATATATATATATATATATATATACACACGTTATTGCGATATCTGTTCGTTTTAATCATAACAAATCACTATTTTTGGGAACCTTTAAAAATTAAGGGTTGTTTACACACACACACACATATATATATATATATATATATATATATATATATATATATATATATATTTATATATATATATATATATATATATATATATATATATATATATATATATATATGTTATTCCTATATCTGTTCATTTGAATCATATGACATGTAACTTTCCCGGTAGTTATATATAACTACCGGGTGAGTATGTATAACATTTATCTTTACCGGTAGTTATATGTAACTACTGGGTAAGTGTGTTTAAACATTTATTTTACAATGAAAATATCAGTGTAATATTTTATAATAAATGTTTTGTTACAATTTTATATAGCAAGAACTAGAAATGATTTTGCATTCTCATTCAAGCCCTTGGCAGTAGAGAAAGATCTCTCACAACGGGCAGGACTAATTATGGTCTTTTGTGTAAGAATTTAAAAGTGCAAGTTTCAGTGCTAAATTAGTGCAGTGAATTTATTCACCACAGTGGACGTTTTTTCCTAGCCTTAGACCTCTTTCAGGCTCCCCAACCCCTGGGAGAAGGAATGTCGATCGGCCAAAGGAAACGAGAGGCGTTAGCTCACGAGCAGTCGTCCTCTCGAGCGTTCCTGTTGACGTTCCCAAGAACGCTCGCCCTTGCCATGGGAAAGCAAAGAGCGTTGGACGTTAAGCTACTAACATTGCTGTTAGAGTCTTGCATTGCATCACATTTGCTGATAATAGCAATACTATAATGCTTACGAACCAACATAGACACGGTTTTTATCCCAGAGCGCCAGTCGGCCATGAGAACCCTCTGATGAACCGAACTCGCCGAGTGACGCAATGAAGATCATTTTACGCTTGGCGCTAAGTCTTTCAGGACGCTCGGCGCCACGTCTTTCAGGATGATCGACGCCACGTCTTTCAGGACGCTCAGCGCCACTTCTTTCAGGACGATCGGCGCCACGTCTTTCAGGACGCTCGGCGCCACGTCTTTCAGGACGCTCGGCGCCACGTCTTTCAGGACGATCGGCGCCACGTCTTTCAGGACGATCGGCGCCTCGTCTTTCAGGACGATCGGCGCCTCGTCTTTCAGGACGCTCGGCGCCTCGTCTTTCAGGACGTTCGGCGCCACGTCTTACAAGATCTTTGTCAGAGGAAGACATTGGTGATCACTTTTCACCTGTTGAATTTGAGATTATCAGAAGGAGAAGATCCTTATTCCTTTCGTCCTTCAGTTGATTTAGAAACTCTTGAAAGTTTTTATGATTAGTTTCCAAATTATTTTATGCCTGTTGCTCCACATTCGCCACCCTCTGAATTTACACGTGGTCATCAATGGAGCTTTAAGGATGATGGGAGACTGTTTGGAGTCTCAGAAGGACCAAGGAAAGACAGCTTTCTTTTTTCCTCTGTATAACCTGGCTTCTAGATCTTGTATCTGGGTACGAGATTATTTTTATTATTATCTCTAGCCAAGCTACAACCCTAGTTGGAAAAGCAAGATGCTTTAAGCCCAAGGGCTCCAATAGGGAAAAAATAGCCCAGTGAGGAAAGGAAATGAGGAGATAAATAAATGATAAGAATAATTTAACAATAAATTATTCTTAAAACAGTAACAATGTCATAACAACGTCTAAAACATATGTCATATAGGGTGGAAGTCTAGCCACATTAAGGTCGAGGACCTTGTGGCAACCCCACAGAGACTGTTAAAGCCCCCTTGGTGGATTGCTGAGTCTCAAGGAATGCAGGTAAATGAGGCATATAAACCTATGAAGCCAGCTTGCTTATCAGGTATTCCAGGATAGCAAGGGTGGAGGTCTAGCCACATTAAGGTCGAGGACCTTGTGGCAGCCCCACAGAGATTTTTACAGCCCCCTGGGTGGATCGTTGAGTCTCTTAAGGAATCCAGGCAATGGGGTAGGATAACTTTGAGGTCCGTGCTATTCCTAAAGGATGGATGTGAAATCTTTTTCCTAGTGAGACCTCCTTTATTAGTTACTCCGATAAGACCTCTCTGCAAAACAGACTTTGCAACAGCAAATGTCTCTCTTTTGGGAGAGGGAGGCTTTTATCCAGTCCTGGATGTAACTGCTCTCAATGCCTTCATTCAGAAGTCAAAGTTCCCCATGGAGACATCGAAATCATGAACTATTTAAAGTCTCATGTCAGCCTGGTCACAAGGCGAAGCAGAGTCTGACTGCTTTTGCCTTCAGGCAGTAGAGCCAGACTACATAACTTCTGGCAATCTTGGGAGAAGAGGGGAGCAGACCTTTGGTCAGTACATCTTCTGAAGGAGGATTACAATTTCCTTTCATAGGGAAACCTCCTTTAGTTTTAGCTCCAATAGATCTCTCTCCCAGATCTAGAGAGGAGTATAAGAGGCAGGCTTTGCAATTAAACTTTTGCTAAATGTAGCAGAATACTGCACTCAAGAGACTTCAGAGCCTCCCTGTATCTGGACAATTGACTTATCAGAGCTCTTTCTTACCATCTTCATGAAGGATTTTCAGATAACTTTGAACCTATCAGAAGAATTGCGTATTCCTGTCAACAAGACGAGTCTCTTCTGACACCAGGACGCTTAGCACCACGTCTTATAGGACGTTCGGTGTCTTGCTCTGTTAACCTCTCGGCACCACGTCTTACAGGACGCTCGGCGCCACACCTTCCAGGACGCTCGGCGCCACGTCTTACAGGAAGCTCGGCGCCACGTCTTACAGGACGCTCGGCGCCTTGTCTTTCAGGACGCTCGGCACCACGGCTTTCAGGACACTCGGTGCCACGTCTTACAGGAAGCTCGGCGCCACGTCTTACAGGAAGCTCGGCGCCACGTCTTACAGGACGCTCAACGTCGGAGATCTAGCAGGAGGCATGACATTGAACATGAGAACCTCGGACTTCGTGATGACACTAGTCAAATCGAATGTCGAGATCAAGGACGTCTTAGTTCCGATCTCTTTGATCACGAAAGTTTTTTATCAAGCGTCTAGCCTTAGTACAACGCGGCGACATAGGCGGTGATCTGGGTTTCCTTGACGCCAGGAGTCAGGACCTCAAAAAGATGTATCCTGATAAACACGATAGATCTTCTGACACCATCATAAAAAATACGTTATTTAAGGATGGTGATTCAGAGTCAAGCTTTTTCGGGCTTTTATGTCTCCTCTTAGAGCGGAGCAAGCCTTCTTAAAACTGCAATCTTTTCCAAAGATACAGAAGTGTTCTGCGAGGAAGAGGATGAGTATGTTAGGAAACCTCTCCTCTTTGGGAGGGGTTTTTTTCCCTGGGAAGACTGATTCTTTCTTTGTGACCATTGATTTGTCACTGTTCATCCTAGTTTTCGTGGACCAGGGTTCGATTTCTGGCCAGTCAGAAGCTAGAAGCTATGGTCTTTATGTGAGTTATCTTTATTCTCTCCATTTCAACCTGATGTAGCTGAAGGCTTAGTTCCCCCCTCCGAACATCCTTCGAGGGAGGAACTAAGTCCAACGGTCTCTCCTGCCGGTTATTCTCCCCCTCGGGGGAGTTCACTCACAGAGACTCCTCTTCGGAGGACTGCTGATGGTCAGCCCGCTGACCCCACGGCCCCCAGAGGGCGTATAAGACGTAAAGCCCGCCTTCCTCTTCGCCGTAGAGGCCTTCCTTCACCTCACAAGGGTGTTAGGAGGCGACTCTTCGGTTCATCGTCGCCGCAGAGGAACCTCGCCGTTGTTCTCCGACTCTACCAGCTACATCCCTGGACCTCTCTGCAGGTCGTCCTTACAAAGGGCACGCCGACCTTCCACCCGCCAGACCTGCTGACCTGCCGTCGCCGTTCCTGGCTGCTGACGCGCTGTGGGCGCCAACACATCTCGTTGTAAAACGGGCAACTGTCCCTTCGGGGCATCAAGGGCTTTCGCACAAGTTAGTGCATAAGTCCCTTACGCGCCAGGTCTCCCCTGCGCGCAAGCGCTCGCCTTCAGAAGTTGTTCCTGTTAAAGCGCGCCAGCGCTCACCTGCGCGCCCTCATCCTGCTGTGCGCCATGCGCGCCCTCATCCTCCTGCGTGCCTTAATTCTCCTGCGCGCCAGCGCTCGCCTACGTGCCTTCATTCTCCTGCGCGCCAGCGCTCGCCTATGTACCAGCTCTCGCCTGTGTGCCAACGATCTCCTGCGCGCCCATGATCTTCTGATCTGGGCGCCAGCGCTCACCAACACTCCATCTGTCCCCGGCTGCGCGTCATCCTTCACCAGTGCAATCGCTCGCAGTCTCCAACGCACGCCCACGAGGTAGCGCACGCGCGCCCACGCCCATCACCACAGCTAGATGTGCGCTCTCATGCGCGGCTGCGCGCAAGTGATATGTCTCCTGCGCGCGCGTCCAACGTAATCGCCCGCACGGGCTCTTCGGCCGGAGCCTGCGCGCGCGAGCGCTTATTCATCCTTCAGCGCGCCCTCTGCCATCTCCAGCCCGCGCCCCTACGTGCCATCGCTCGCCCGCGCGCGACCCAGGGCAATTCCCAGCACGCTCCCCAGCGTGATCCCACACGTGAGGCTGCAGGACAACGCACGGCCAGGTCATCATCGCGCCCCCCCGCTCGCCGGTGGGAGGGAGGATTCCGGATAGGTCCAGGGACTTTTCTCCTTCATCTTTTCAGGTGAACCCCCCTTTGGTAACTCCTCCTAGGGATCGAATGATCCCCTTCCCTCCAGAGGGAGTTTCTGACAGCACAGCTGTCAGTCGGCAGCCTTGGTTTGGGTCCCTGGTCAGAGCGGTCATGCAGGCTTTTAAACCTGTTCTCTCTGAGCTGGGCCACAAGTCATTGGTAGCTTCTACTCCCCTGAAGAGGAAGAGAGGAGTGTCTGACGTGGTAACTTCTCCAAGGGCGAAGCTGACTCCTCGGAAGTCCTTGAGGAAGGCCTCCTCACCCCCCCCAGACTTTCACTCCCTCCCCTTCGGACGAAGATTTCCCGTCCTCAGGGGAGTCACGCGAGGTGAGGCGTTCCCCCATCGCACCAATGAGGGAAACCCTTCCTCGTGCTGGAAAGTCTTCTTGAGTAGGGGTGGAGAAGGGCCTTCCACCATCCCTGTTGGAGTCCTGCATCCCTCCCAGGAGGGAGTCGAAGGACTCTAAGACTTTGCCAAAGTCATCCTCAAGGGTTAGACCAGAGCCAGCCAAGCACTTAGAGAATGTCCACGAGTCCCCCCAAGAAGAGCCTTTGGGGACAGGAGTCTTCGCTGCCAGCCCTTCAGGAGGGGAGCTGCAGGAGTCAGAGCATGCGTTCTGGCAGGTTCTGCCCCTTATGAGGAATCTCAATGGGTTTGCGGATCCAGAGATTCCCCCTCGTGAGGGTAAGGACACGGTCTCGGACCGAGTCCTTGGTACTCAAAAACCCTCAAAGGCCAGTGCGACTTTGCCCTGGTCTCAAGGGGTTAAGAATGCCAGAGACAAGGTCGAGCCAGCTCTCCGAGCTTGCCTCCAGCCGATCCAGCGGCGGCAACAAACTCCTCCCGCCTCCTCGTGTCCATCAGAGGAGGTACTTTGACATCATGGAGGAGACTTGTTTAGCTCTTCCCCTACACCACTCTTTGGAAGAGCTTACCAGGGGAGTCCCTCTAGAGAGACTCCAACCGGCAGGTCTCGTTCTCGGCAACAGATATCCTTAGCCAGGAGAAGGTAGCGAAGTGTGCCATGCAGGCAACTTCGTGGCTGGACATCTGGTTAGGGTCTCTGGGTATCCTGTTACGATCAGAGGACTTGTCGAAAGAAAGTACCAGGAAGGCCATGGAGACCTTTTTACTCTCAGGCACTCGTACAATCGAGTTTCTAGCCCACCAAGTCTCGAACTTGTGGGCTAATAACATCTTGAAACGTTGAGATGCGGTGTTTGAGAGATTCCATTAAAAGGTCCCCAGTACCGAGATCAGCAGGCTCAGACATTCTTCCATTATGGGGAAGAACTTGTTCCAGCCTAAGGACGTGGAGCAGGCGACTGAGAGGTGGAGGGAATCCAACCAGGACTCTCCTACATGGAGCTCTAATATCGAAGCCCTATAAACCTCCAGCAACCACGTCCTACCAAGACCACGAAACCGGCAGCTACAGCGAAGACAACGGTGTCTAAGCCCTTTCCTGTCAAGGACAAGAAAGGAAAAAAGTCCTCCAGGGGAGGAAAGAATCCTAGAGGGAGCGGCCGAGGCTGCAAACGCTAGGATTGGCAGTCCCCAAGCATGTCCACCAGTGGGGGGATGCCTACAAAGTTGCGCAAACAGGTGGCAGCAACTCGGGGCCGATTCCTGGACGATTTCCGTAATCAGTCAAGGATATCGCGTCCCGTTCACAACATCTCTACCTTCCCTGACAGCGAATCCAGTGTCATTGAGCTCTCTTGCCATGGGATCGGCAAGGGGGCAAACCCTTCGGGCAGAAGTCCAGACCATGTTGAAGAAGGGCACTCTCCAAGAGGTCGTCGACGGGTCCCCAGGCTTCTTCAGTCGACTCTTTTCATGTAAAGAAGGCGTCTGGAGGCTGGAGACTAGTCATCGACCTCTTAGCTCTGAACAGGTTTGTCAAGCAGACCCCGTTCAGCATGGAGACGGCAGACACGGTCAGACTTGCAGTGAGACCGCAAGACTTCATGTGTACACTGGACCTGAAGGACTCGTACTTCCAGATCCCAGTCCATCCGTCTTCAAGGAAGTACTTAAGATTCAGCCTAGACAACAAGGTGCTGTGTTTCGGTCTCTCCACAGCACCACAGGTTTTCACCAGAGTGTTCACCCTAATATCGTCGTGGGCACACAGGATCGGCATCCGTCTCCTCCGTTATCTGGACGACTGGCTGATCCTAGCAGACTCGGAGTCAGCCCTTCTTCGACACCGAGACAAACTTCTGGGACTTTGCTAAGATCTGGGGATCATGGTAAATCTCGAGAAGTCCTCTCTGCTTCCCACTCAAAGACTGGTATATCTATTCATGATCATAGACACCAATCTCCACAAAGCCTTCCTATCAGACGACAGGATAGCAAGGCTGAGGAGAGTTGCAAGTCCTTTCCTCAGACAAGAAGAGCTTCCAGCCCAATCGTGGTTACGTCTCCTCGGTCACCTCTCATCCTTGGCCCGTCTAGTTCCCAACGGTCGCCTCAGGATGAGATCCCTCCAATGACGACTCAAGTCCCATTGGAATCAGGGTCACGATTCCCCGGACGTCATGATCCTTATGGGTCCTGCGAAACAGACGGACCTTCAGTGGTGGGTGACAGACGAGAACCTACGAAAAGGAGTGGATCTTCTCGTCCTCCCCCCGGATTTGATGCTGTTTTTGGACGCCTCAAAGAAAGGGTGGGGGGCCCACGTTCTGCAACACAGGACCTCAGGCCTGTGGTCAGAATCAGAAAATTGCCTCCTTATAAATCTGCTAGAAATGAAGGCCGTATTCCTGGCCCTTCAACAGTTCCAACAATACCTGGCGGGTCACTCTGGTGGAGATGAGCGACAACACCACAGTAGTGGCTTACATCAACAAGCAAGGAGGTACCTTTTCAAAGCAGCTATCCCATCTCGCAGTAGAGATGCTGAGATGGACCGAAGCACACTCGATTCCACTATCGGCTCGCTTCATTCCAGGCAAGAGGAATGTGCTCGCCGACAGTCTGAGCAGATAGTGAGTACCGAGTGGTCTTTGGATCATCTAGTAGCCAACAAAGTCCTGACTTTGTGGGGTTCCCCGACTGTGGATCTGTTCGCTACAGCGCTGAACTTCAAGCTCCCGCTGTAATGCTCCCCAGTCCCGGATCCCAAGGCGCTCTGGCAAGATGCCTTCCAACATCGGTGGGACAACATTGACGTAGACGCCTTTCCTCCATTCTGTCTGATGAGGAGGGTGCTCAACAAGACCAGAATATCAGTCAATCTTTCGATGACCCTTATAGCTCCGCTATGGCATCACGCGGAATGGTTTCCAGACCTTCTGCAACTCCTAACGGAACTTCCGAGAGAACTCCCTCCAAGACACGAGCTACTCAAACAACCACACGCCAACATCTTCCACAAGCCGTAGCTTCGCTACGACTTCACGCCTGGAGACTATCCAGCATCTCCTCGCTGAGTGAGGATTTTCGCAACAAGTTACGAGCAGGATGTCTGGACACCTGCGAAGGTCATCCGCATCTGTCTACCAGGCAAAGTGGAGAGTTTTCTGTGGTTGGTGTTGTGGAAGGGGTATCTCTCCACTTGATGCCACTATTCCAGCAATAGCGGAGTTCTTCTTGTATTTGCGTAAAGAAATGCGCCTTTCAGTCTTGGCAGTGAAAGGCTATTGCTCAGCCTTAAGTCTAGCCTTCAGGCTCAAAGGAGTGGACATTTCTTCCTCGCTGGAACTTTCCGTACTCATACGAAGT
Organism: Palaemon carinicauda; assembly: GCF_036898095.1. Taxonomy (NCBI): domain Eukaryota; kingdom Metazoa; phylum Arthropoda; class Malacostraca; order Decapoda; family Palaemonidae; genus Palaemon; species Palaemon carinicauda. The sequence continues at coordinate 199,187,494 of NC_090727.1, forward strand.
TATGAACTTACCTGCCCTCAGTCGGAAGTGAGACCACCTCCATGGAACGTGGTTTCGAGTTCTCAGGTCTCTTAAGAGACCTCCCTACGAACCATTATGCCAGGCTTCAGATCGCCACCTAACTTGGAAGACGGTGTTCCTACTAGCTTTGGCCTCGGCCAAGCGAGTCAGTGAACTTCATGGTCTCTCGTATGACATCGCCCATTCAAGGGGATGGGGGGAGGTAACGTTCAGATTCGTCCCTGAATTTATTGCTAAGACTCAGAATCCGGGAGTGCCGGACCTTCGGTTTGACTCTTCCCAGATTTCGAGTCTTCGTTCTGTAATAGATGACCCAGACCATCTCCTACTGTGTCCAGTAAGGAGCCTGAGGCTATATTTCAAAAGAACGGCTGCAGTTCGTCCGCAAGTGCAGGCATTGTTTGTGAGCACTGGGAGAACTAAGAGGAGGGTTACCAAGAATACCATCTCGGCATGGATTCATAGGGTGATCCATCTCTCCCTGAATCCTGACCCTCCTCCGTCACGTCGCCCTAGAGCACATGATGTCAGGGGCGTAGCTACATCCCTGGCCTTCAAGAAGAACTTTTCAGTGACGCAGGTTCTACAAGCGGGGGTGTGGAAGCATCAGACGACCTTCACAGCCCACTGCCTGCAAGACGTGAACCACAGGAGGCTCGATACGTTCTCTATCGGTCCTGTGGTGGCTGCACAACAGTTGGTTTAAAACCTCAGACTCCTTAATGGACAAGTAGCAGAAGGTTGAGGGCATTGTTACCCGGTCTTAGTCTGCATGAATTAAAAGGTATGTCTGGCCCTTATTCTTTTCTTCATCCTCCCCTCTCTTGGGGAAAGCAGCATCCTGGGTTCTCTGGACAGCTGACCTCAAACCACTGCAGGTAAACCATGTTTCCTTGTGTTCCTAGTATTAAGTTAATACTGTCATGTCCCCATACCCTGATGAGGTGGTATTGGGAGAGTCCTAGCCTAAAGTTTCCATCTAAAGGACTACAGGTCAACTTCCTAGGATGAGTCACACTTCATACCTTCACACACAGCTTACGTAGGCCGCACCCCTTGCATAGCAAGGTTCTAGCGAGGTGCAGGGACTCCTTATTGCTGAGTGCTGACACACTCAGATACTGAGTCCCCGGGCAAAGCCAAAATCCAGTGCTGGCTGGGACTTGCCACCTTTCATAAGGGGTGAGTCACCCATATTGAATAGCGTGGTTTGTATTTCAGTTACAGAACAAATGACAAATTCGTAGGTAATTTGTGTTTTTCCTAACTATACAAACCTTAGCAATTTAATCAAACTTGCCCGCCAGCCCTATCCCCCGTGAAGTCCTACCGCTAAGCAAAGTGAGCTCAAGCACAGGTGTGTGTGAGGGTGGGGGGGGGGGGGTAGCAAGCTACCCTCCCTACCCCCCCCCCCCCCCACTAACTAGCGGTGGGGTAGTAAACCCTCGTTAAAATTCTAATGGCTCGTCATTTCAGCTACGCCAAAAGTAATTACAGTACCCATATTAAATAGCCAAGGTTTGTATAGTTAGGAAAAATACAAATTACCTACGAATTTGTCATGTTTGGAACAAATTGGTGCAGGTCTATGCCGATCACACCACAGAATTGTCTTTCATTGCCAAGCTAGACAGAACCCACTCGAAGTTCCTTTACGGGACTGAGAGGAGTCTTCTCATCTGGGCTAAGGAGAAGAATGTATTCCTTCTAACAAGGTTCTTTCAAAGAGAGAACAACTTATGGCAGAACAGTCTCAGCTGGAGAATGGACACTCCATCGAGAAATCTGCAAGAATCTGTGGCGACTTTGGTGTCGTTCTTGTATAGTCTTATTCGTGACTTAGCAGACAAAGAGACTAGAAACTTACTGCTCTCCAGTGCCAGATCTCGAAGCAGTCCACATAGACGCTTTCCTGTTAGTCTGGTCCAATCTGGATGTGTACGTTTTCCATCATTCTATTTCCTGTACAGGGTGACACAAAAGTTTGTGTCACACGAAGGGACCATGTGACTTTAGTGGCCTTCTTTTGGCCCTCAAGAGGATGGTTCACAGAGATACTGGAAGGGATGGTGGACTCTCTTAGAAGTCTTCCATTAAGAGTAGTTTTACTCAGACAACCTCTCTTGGAAAGTTACCTTTCAAATCTCCAAGCTCTTCTTCTAGCTACCTTCAACCTTTTGGAAAATCACAGTAACTAGAGGTTTTCGAAAGAGGCAGCTAAGTCTTTTACAAGAGCAATAAGGACTTCTACCATCAGGATTTATCAATCCAAGTGGGAGGTTCTAGAGAATGGTGCAGAGTCAACTCTGTTTTCTCTTCCAGTATCTCTACAACTCAGATTGCTGACTTCCTTTTTTATCTTCGAAGGAAGCTCATTTGTTCATCCTCTTCCATCAAGGGATACAGGTGTGTGTTAGCGACTGTTGTCAGGCACAGTATCTTGGACCTTTCGATTGATAAAGTCCTACAGGAACTTCTCAACTTGTTTGAAACATCAAACAACCAGGATTCACCAGCTTGGATTCTGGACTCAATCCTGAAGTTCCTTATGAGTGACAGGCTTGAGCACTTGCATTCATCTTCATTTTAAGGACCTCACGATGAAAACTATTTTTTTTTTGTTAGTCTTGTGACAACTAAAAGAATAAGTTGATTCATACGTTTAGTAAAACGTTGGCTTTCGAGATAACGAAGCTATCTGCTCATTGCAGTTAGGCTTTCTCGCCAGGAATGACCGCCTCTCTCAACCTTGACCCAAGGCTTTTGAGTTTCCGAATTTTTCGGATATGGTGGGCGAGGAGTTGGAGAGTGTCTTGTGTCCAGTAAGAACCCTGAAGTTCTACCCAGGCAGAATGAAAGAGTTGCGAGGCAAGTCGAAAGCTCTTTGGTGCTCGATTAAGAAGCCCTCGTTAACAGAGGTCAAGAATGTCCTTTCATTCTTCATCAGACTCTTATAAGAGAGGCTCATACACATTACAGTGAGACTGGCCTCAAGATTTTAAGGTCAAGACGCATGAGGTTAGTACTATAACAACTTTAATGACCTTCAAGCAGAATAGATTGTGGTGGAGCATTATGGACACAACCTTTTGGGGGAGTAAATCTGTGTTCACTTCACACTATTTGAATCGTGTCCAGACTCTTTATGAGGACTGCTACACTCTGGGACCATTCGTGATAGCGAGTGCAGTAGTGGGGGAAGGATCCACCACTACGTTTCCATAATCCCAATAACCTTTTCTTCTCTTGGAACTTTTATTTGTTTTTATGGTTGTTTGTGGAGATTGTGGTCAGTCTTCCACAATCACTGATTTTAGTCAGGTGGTCAATTTTGTTCCTTGAAGAGTGCCTGGAACTGGTTATTGGAGGAGGTTCTGTCATAATGAGGTATATACACTGGTTTGACAGTCCCTAAGAGATCTTCAGCCCCCTGGGAGGATCGCTGGATATCATAAGGCTAGCAGAGAATCATTGAAGTCAGCTTCCTTATCAGGTATGAACCCTTAAGTTTGTTTTAATTAACTCTTAAGCAGAATTCCAGATATACTAGCTTTCTCTAACCCTCCACCAAAGGTGTTAATCAGCTATATATATAACTACCGGGTAAGTCTTATGTTTAAAAATGGTATTTTCATTATAAAATAAATTTTTGAACATACTTTCCCGGTAGTTATATATAATTAAAGTCCCACCCTCCTCCCCTCTAAGAGACTAGAGGCAATGAATATATGAGGGTTCCTGGAATGGTTCCTAGGTACCTCGCTAGGGCGCAGAGGTGCTACACCTGGCTATCCAATCGGCTCCAGCGCCCACCGGTTCCTGTCACATCGCACGCAGTCCAAGAGGCACGTAAGCTATATATATAACTACCGGGTAAGTGTTCAAAAATTTATTTGTTCCGTAACTGAAATACAAACCATGCTATTTACATGGGGTAATTACTTCGGTGTAGCTGAATGACGAGCCATTAGAATTTTAACGAGGGTTTACTACCCCACCGCTAGTTAGCGGGGGGTAGAGAGGGGTAGCTTGTTACCCCCCCCTCACACACACTAGTGAATGCTTCACTTTACTTTTGGCTCGGGCGGAGAACAGACCTGTCTGCTCTCTCCCTCGCTTTGACTGCCATTAATCTGTTTTGCTTTTTCTTCCTCAGAGTGTGTTTGAAGTTGGCCTCTATTACTGAATATGCGTACGTGTCCTGGACTACCTGGCCGCCCTTGTGGGACTTTTATGTCGGCAGTCGACACTGATCCCCACACCTTGTGTCCTCATTGTAGGGGCCAAGGGTGTGATAGCGGTAACGTATGTGTTGAATGTAGGGAGTGGTCTACCTCCCAGTGGGAGAGGTTTGCCCGGCGCCGGAAGAAAAAGTCTAAAAGGGATATTCCTCCTTCAGAGGCTTCTTTGAAGAGAGAAAATTCCAAGACTTCTTCTTCCGTAGCCCTTTCCTCCTCCGAAGCTTCCACTCGAGCGGTCTCTTCCAAGAGGCTGGCGAGTGGTAGCGTAGACCGTATTGCTGTTGACCGATCCCGGGGTGCGGGAGAGGTAGTTGCCTCCCATAGCGAGGCAGCTGCCCCTCCTCCCCCGGAGGAGGATTTAAATATTGATTTGTCTGTAAATAACAATGATTTATTACAGCTTTGGGCTTCCTTGGGGCTTCAGGGTTCGCCCTCCAGGGGAGTCCTGTTTGACATGATCAAACTAGGTGCAACTGTTAAACAATCGCCAACTACAGCAGGGATAGATCCTCTGTCTGTAGTTGACGTTGTTGTAACGGAGGCATCTGGTGGGTCTAGTCAAACCCCTGTGCCTGTTGTTGCTGAGGTAGCTGAAGGCTTAGTTTCCCCCTCCGAACATCCTTCGAGGGAGGAACTAAGTCCTACGGTCTCTCTTGCCAGTGATTCTCCCCCTCGGGGGAGTTCACTTACAGATACTCCTCTGCGGAGGCCCTACGATGGTCAGCTCGCTGACTCCACGGCCCCTCGTGGGCGTATAAGGCGGAAGGCTCGTCCTCCCCTTCGCCGTAGAGGTCTTCCTTCTCCTCACAAGGGAGTTAGGAGGCGCCTCTTCTGCTCGTCGTCCCCACAGTCCTCTGCGGAGGAGACGACTCGCCGTTCGCCGATCCTGCCAGCTACCACCTTAGACCTCTTCGGAGATCGTTCGCGATCCCCTTCGGAGGAAGGTCGTCCTTCGGGCCCCTATGACCAGTCTCCCTCCAGACCTACTGACCTGCCGTCACCCTTTGAGGATGCTGATGCGCATTACGCGCCACCTAAACCTGCCATTGCGCAGGCACCGGTCCCCTCGGGGCATTAGAGACTTGAGCGCAAATCTGCGCCTCATACCCTTAAGCGCCAGGTTAAACCTGCGCGCCCTCATGCTGCTGCTGCTGTTCCAGACTTAGCGCCACAGCGCTCACCTGCGCGCACCTGTTCCTGTTACGCGCCAGGGTTCCCCTGCGCGCCCACAACCTAATGCGTCCCGGCGCCCACCAGCAGTTCGTGATCTAGAGCGCCAGCGCTCACCTGCGCGCACGTGCCCACCTGCGCTCCAGCGCCCACCGGTTCCTGTCACGTCGCATGCAGTCCAAGAGGCACCTAGGTTAGCGCACAGGCGCTCACAGGTACCTCTAGACTCTCAGCGCCCTTCTGGAGTTAGGCGCGAGGCACGCCCATCGCGCGCAGTCCAGGAGGTGCCTAAGTTAGCGCACGGGCGCTCACAGGTACCCCTGGACTCTCCTTCCAGACTGCGCAATCCTGTACGCACTCCTCCAGTCGCGCGCGATGTTCCAGTTGCGCGCGTCACGTTCCAGTTGCGCCCGAGGCGCCCCATGCAACTCAACAGCGCACACCTGTGCGCCCTAATCCGATCGCGCGCCCTGCACGCCCATCACAGCCATGCGTGCCCACGATCCCCTGCGCACCCATGGTCTCCTCAGGTTAACATACCTGCACAGACTGCTCAGCGCTCACCTGCGCGCCAACGCGCAGACCCACCCTCGCGGTATCACAAGGCTGGGCAATCACGCCCTCGCCCAGTACTTCCAGATACGCGCCCATGCGCTACTACTCACTCTCACCCGACAGTACTGCATCAGGTTACTGCGCGCCCTCGCATCCAGCCTTCAACCCCTCCTCACGATCCAGCTCCTGCGCGCCACACGCCCTCGCCATCTCCCACGCGCGCCCTTGCCATCGCCTGCGCGCCACCGCTCCCTCGCACGCCTGCGCGAGTGCGAAATTCTTATTGCGCACGATCCTTTCGCGCGCGACCCAGGACAGGGCTCATCGCGCGACCTCCAGCGCGATCGTCGTCAGGCTGACAGGTCATCATCTCGTTTCCCTCCCCACAAGCGCAGAACAGCGCACTCGCCGGAGGAGCGATGGTTCCCGGACAGGTCTAAGGACTCTCTTATTTCAGCTTCTCTTCAGGCGAACCCTCGTTTGTCGACTCCTCCAAGGGATCGAACAATCCCCTTCCCCCCAGAGGTAGTGTTTGACAGCGCGACTGTCAGCCAGCAGCCCTGGTTCGGGACCCTGGTCAGAGCTCTAATGCAGGCTATGAAGCCTATGCTCTCTGACTCAGGTCACAAATCAGTGGCGGCTGCCTCCCCCCTGGAGAGGAAGAGAGGAGTCCCCTCCGTGGAGACATCTCCGAGGGCTATCCTGTCTCCTCGAAAATCTTTGCGCAAGGCTCCTTCTCCCCCCCAGACTTTCTCTCCCTCCCCTGCGGATGAGGATTACCCATCCTCAGGAGAGTCGGACGATCCGGACCGTTCCCCCATCGCACCAATGGGGGAAACTCCGTCTCTTCCTGAAAAGTCTTCTCGAACAGGGGTGGAAAAAAACCTGCATCCATCGTTACTCGAGTCCTGTATTCCTCCCAGGAGGGAACCGAAGGACTCTTAGACGATTCCCAAGTCGTCGGCAAGGATCAGACAGGAGCCAGCTAGACCTTCGGAGGATGTCCACGAGTCCCCCCAGGAAGAGCCACTGGGGACAGGAGACTCTGCTGCCAGTCCTTCAGGAGGAGAGCACCAAGAGTCAGAACATGCGTTCTGGCAAGTTCTGACCCTCATGAGGAACCTCAATGGGATTCCAGACCTAGAGATTCCTCCTCGTGAGGGTAAGGACACGGTCTTGGACCGAGTCTACGGCACCCAGAAACCCTCTAGGGCTAGTGCAGCTTTGCCCTGGTCACAAGGGATGAAGAGTGCCAGAGACAAGGTCGAGGGCCAACTCTCTGTGCTTGCCTCCTCCAGTAGATTCAGCGCCGGTAACAAGCTCCTCCCTCCTCCTCGAGTCCATCAGAGGAGGTATTTTGAGATCCTTGAGGAGACTTGTTTGGGTCTTCCAGTTCACCACTCCGTGGTAGAACTCACCGGGGGAGTCCCTCTAAAGAGACTCTCCAACTGGCATGTGTCCTATTCAGCTACTGAGATCCTAAGCCAGGAGAAGGTGGCGAAGTGTGCCATGCATTCAACTTCGTAGTTTGACATCTGGCTGGGGTCTCTGGGCATCCTGGTGCGGTCTGAGGACCTGTCCAAAGAAAGCACCAGGAAGGCACTGGAGACAGGAGACATTCTTGCTCTCAGGCACGTGGACCATTGAGTTTCTGGCCCATCAAGTCTCGAGCTTGTGGGCCAACACGATTCTCAAACGAGGGGACGCAGTGGCTGAGAGATTCCACCAGAAGGTCCCCAGTTCGGATGTTAGCAGGCTCAGACACACTTCCGTGCTCGGTAAGAGTTTATTTGAGCCTAAGGACGTGGAGCTAACCGCTGAGAGGTGGAGGAAGTCCAACCAGGATTCCCTCATCCATAGGGCCCTGACATTGAGGCCCTACAAACCTCCAGCAGCCCAATAGCCCCATCCAGCTAAGGACACAAAGAAGACGACAGCAGCAAAGCCGAAGGTGTCTAAGCCCTTTCCTGCCAAGAGCAGAAGGAGCAAAAAGTCCTCCAGGGGAGGTAAAAATCCTAGAGGAAATGGCCGAGGCCGTAGACGCTAGTATTGGCAGTCCCCTGCATGTCCACCAGTGGGGGGATGCCTACAAAGTTGCGCGGCAAGGTGGCAGCAACTTGGGGCAGATACCTGGACGATTTCCGTGATCGGTCAGGGTTATCGCGTCCCGTTCACAGCTTCTCTACCTCCCCTGACAGCGAATCCAGTGTCATTGAGCTCCCTTACTATGGGATCAGTAAGGGGGCAGGCCCTCCGGGCAGAAGTCCAGACCATGTTGAAGAAGGACGCTCTCCAAGAGGTAGTGGACGGATCCCTAGGCTTCTACAGTCGACTCTTTCTTGTAAAGAAGGCGTCTGGAGGCTGGAGACCAGTCATCGACCTCTCACCCCTGAACGGGTTTGTCAAACAGACTCCGTTCAGTATGGAGACAGCAGACACGGTCAGACTTGCAGTGAGACCACAAGACTTCATGTGTACACTGGACCTGAAGGACGCGTACTTCCAGATCCCAGTCCATCCGTCTTCAAGGAAGTACTTAAGTTTTTGCCTAGACGACAAGATCTAGCAGTTCAAGGTGCTGTGCTTCGGTCTCTCCACAGCCCCTCAGGTGTTCACCAGAGTGTTCACCTTGATCATCGTGGGCTCACAGGATCGGCATCCGTCTCCTTCGTTATCTGGATGACTGGTTGATACTAGCGGACTCGGAGGCAACCCTTTTTCGCCACCGAGACAAGCTTTTCGAACTTTGCCAGGATCTAGGGGTCATGGTAAATCTCGAGAAGTCCTCTCTGCAGCCCTCTCAGAAACTGGTATACCTAGGCATGGTCATAGACACCAATCTCCACAAAGCCTTCCCATCAGACGACAGGATAGCAAGGCTGAGGAGAGTTGCAAGTCCTTTCCTCAGACAAGAAGAGCTTCCAGCCCAATCGTGGTTACGTCTCCTCGGTCACCTCTCCTTCCTGGCCTGTCTGGTCCCCAACGGTCACCTCAGAATGAGATCTCTCCAGTGGCAACTCAAGTCCCAGTGGAATCAAGGACATGATTCCTCGGACACTTTGGTCCCTGTGGGTCATGCGGAACAGACAGACCTCCAGTGGTGGGTGGCAGACGAGAACCTACGAAAGGGAGTGGATCTTCTCGTCCTTCCCCCGGATTTGATGTTGTTCTCGGACGCATCAAAGAAAGGGTGGGGGGCCCACGTTCTGAACCACAGGACCTCAGGCCTGTGGTCAAAATAAAAAAAGTACCTTCACATAAACCTGCTAGAAATGAAGGCCGTGTTCCTGGCACTTCAGAAGTTCCACAAAGTCCTGGCGGGCCACTCTGTGGTGGTGATGAGCAACAACACCACGGTGGTGGCTTATATCAACAAGCAGGGAGGTACCTTTTCAGAACAGCTATCCCATCTTGCAGTAGAGATTCTGAGATGGTCCGAAGTCCACTCGATCACACTAGCGGCTCGCTTCATTCCAGGCAGAAGGAATGTGCTCGCCGACAGTCTGAGCAGAGCGACGCAGATAGCGAGTACCGAGTGGTCTTTAGATCCTCAAGTAGCCAACAAAGTCCTGACTTTGTGGGGTTCCCCGACTGTGGATCTGTTCGCTACAGCGTTGAACTTCAAGCTCCCGCTGTACTGCTCCCCAGTCCCAGACCCCAAGGCTCTCTGGCAAGATGCCTTCCAACAACGGTGGGACAACATTGATGTGTACGCCTTTCCCCGTTCTGTCTGATGAAGAGGGTGCTCAACAAGACCAGAATATCGGTCAATCTATCAATGACCCTTATAGCTCCGCTATGGCATCACACAGGATGGTTCCCGGACCATCTGCAACTCCTCACGAAGGTTCCGAGAGAACTCCCTCCACGTCTCGAGCTACTCAAACAACCACACGCCAACATCTTCCACAAAGCCGTAGCTTCGCTTCGACTTCACGCCTGGAGACTATCCAGCATCTCCTCACTGAGAGAGGATTTTCGCAACAAGTTATTATTATTATTATTATTATTATTACTATCCAAGCTACAACCCTAGTTGGAAAAGCAAGATGCTATAAGCCCAGGGGCTCCAACAGGGAAAAATAGCCCAGTGAGGAAAGGAAATAAGGAAATGAATAAATGAAGAGAACAAATTAACAATAAATCATTCTAAAATAAGTAACAACGTCAAAACAGACATGTCATATATAAACTATTAACAACATCAAAAACAAATATGTTATAAATAAACTATAAAAAGACTCATGTCCGCCTGGTCAACAAAAAAGTATTTGCTCCAACTTTGAACTTTTGAAGTTCTACTGATTCAACCACCCGATTAGGAAGATCATTCCACAACTTGGTTACAGCTGGAATAAAACTTCTAGAGTACTGCGTAGTATTGAGCCTCGTGATGGAGAAGGCCTGGCTATTAGAATTAACTGCCTGCCTAGTATTACGAACAGGATAGAATTGTCCAGGGATATCTGACTGTAAAGGATGGTCAGAGTTATGAAAAATCTTATGCAACATGCATAATGAACTAATTGAACGACGGTGCCAGAGATTAATATCTAGATCAGGAATAAGAAATTTAATAGACCGTAAGTTTCTGTCCAAAAAATTAAGATGAGATTCAGCAGCTGAACACCAGACAGGAGAACAATACTCAAAACAAGGTAGAATGAAAGAATTAAAACACTTCTTCAGAATAGATTGATCACCGAAAATCTTGAAAGATTGCGAATAGGATGTCTGGACACCTGCGCAAGTCATCCCCAGGGGTCTACCAGGCGTAGTGGCGAGTCTTCTGTGGTTGGTGTCGTGGAAGGTGTATCTCTCCACTCGATGCCACTACTCTAGCAATAGCGGAGTTCTTCGTGTATTTGCGAGAAGAAATGCGCCTTTCAGTCTCGGCAGTGAAAGGCTATCACTCAGCCTTCGCTGGAACTTTCCGTACTCATACGAAGTTATGAACTTACCTGCCCTCTGTCGGAAGTGAGACCTCCTCCATGGAACGTGGTTCGAGTTCTCAGGTCTCTTAAGAGACCTCCCTACGAACCATTACGCCAGGCTTCAGATCGCCACCTTACCTGGAAGACGGTGTTCCTGCTAGCATTGGCCTCGGCCAAGCGAGTCAGCGAATTGCATGGTCTCTCGTACGACATCGCCCATTCAAGGAGATGGGGGGAGGTAACGTTCAGGTTCGTCCCTGAGTTTGTTGCCAAGACTCAGAATCTGGGAGTGCCGGACCCTCGGTTTGACTCTTTCCAGATTTCGAGTCTTCGTTCTGTAATAGATGACCCAGACCATCTCCTACTGTGCCCAGTAACGAGTCTGAGGCTGTATCTTAAAAGAACAGCTGCAGTTCGTCCTCAGGTGCAAGCCTTGTTCGTGAGCACTGGGAAAACGAAGAGGAGGGTCACCAGGAATACTATCTCGGCCTGGATTCGCAAGGTAATACACCTGGCCTTGACTCCTGACCGTTCTCCGTCACGTCGCCATAGAGCGCGGGATGTCGGGCATAGCTACGTCCCTGGCCTTCAAGAAAAATTATTCAGTGACGCAGGTCCTGCAAGCTGGGGTGTGGAAGCGTCAGACCACCTTCACGGCCCACTACCTGCAAGACGTGACACACAGGAGGCTCGATACGTTCTCTATCGGCCCTGTGGTGGCTGCACAAAAGCTGGTCTAACCTCAGGCTCCTTAATGGACAAGTAGCAGAAGGTTGAGGGCATTGTTACCCGGTTTTAGTCTGCGTGAATGAAAAGATCTGTCTGGCCCTTATTCTTTTCTTCATCCTGTCCTCCCTTGGAGAAAGCAGCATCCTTGGTGCTCTGCATAGCTGACCTCAAACCACTGCAGGTAAACCATGCTCCCTTGTGTTCCTAGTATTAGGTGTAATACTGGCATGTCCCCATACCCTGACGAGGTGGTATTGGGAGAGTCTTGTCTAGAATTCCATCTGAAGAACTCCAGGTCAACTTCCTAGGACGAGTCACTTCCTCACCTTCGCACACAGCTTATGTAGGCCGCAGCAGTTTCACAGCATGCTAGCGAGGCGCAGGGACTCCTTATTTCCTGAGTACTTACACACTCGAATATGGAGCCCCCAGGCAAAGCCAAAGCCAGTATGGCAGGGACTTACCACCCTTCCTAAGGGTTGAGTCACCCCATGTAAAGAGCGTGGTTTGTATTTCAGTTACGGAACAAATGACAAATTTGTAGATAATTAGTATTTTTCCTAACTATACAAACCTTATCTATTTACACATATTTGCCCGCCAGCCCTGTCCCCCGGGATAAGTCCTACCTCTAAGCAAAGTGAAGCATTCACTAGTGTGTGCGAGGGGGGGGGTAGCAAGGTACTCCTCCCTACCCCCTGCTAACTAGCGGTGGGGTAGTAAACCCTCGTTAAAATTCTAATGGCTCGTCATTCAGCTACGCCGAAGTAATTACCCCATGTAAATAGCTAAGGTTTGTATAGTTAGGAAAAATACAAATTATCTACGAATTTGTCATTTTATAATGAAAATACCATTTTTGGACCTTTCCTCCCCAGGCTTTTACAATTGCCTGTTTCTGGTACCCAAGAACTCGGGTGGATGGAGACCCGTCCTGGATGTCAGCTCTCTGAACGTCTTCGTGGAGAAGACGAAGTTTATAATGGAGACGACTCAGTCTGTGCTGGCAGCAGTACGTCCAGCGGACTGGATGGTGTCTCTCGATCTGCAGAACGCTTATTTTCACTTTCCCATCCATCCGACTTCGAGGAAATACCTGAGATTTGTGATCCAGGGCAAGTGCTTCCAGTTCAGGGCACTTTGCTTCGGTCTTAGCACTGCTCCTCAAGTCTTCACCAGGATAATGGCGAACGTGGCAGGCTGGCTGCATCAAGAGGGGATAAGGGTATCCTTTTATCTGGACGATTGGTTGATGCGATCACGGTCGAAAGAAAAATGTCTGGAGGACCTACAAAAGACGTTCATGATGGCTCAAGAACTGGGTCTCATCATCAACAGAGAGAAATCTCAGATCGAGCCGAATTAGACTATTCTCTATTTGGGGATAGTTCTGAATTCAGTTCATTTTCGGGCTTCTCCCTCCCAGGAGAGACAGAGCAAGTTCTTTGAGAAGGTCCGAGAATTCCTGAAGAAACAGAAGTGCTCAGCGAAGGAGTGGATGAGTTTACTGGGAACTCTCTTCTCGCTCGAACAGTTTGTCTCTTTGGGGAGACTGCACCTAAGACCTCTTCAACACTTCTTATCAAAGGTGTGGAACAGGAAGACACAGGAAGACTCCTTTTCCTTCCCCATCCCAGCAGAGGTCAAGGATCATCTGATGTGGTGGCTAGATCCAGCTTTGTTAGGAGAAGGGATCTCCCTGTACAAGAAGAACCCAGACCTAGTGTTGTTCTCAGACGCGTCGGAATCAGGATGGGGTGCAACACTAGGAAGCAAGGAGGTCTCAGGCTCTTGGGAAAAGGGTCAGATCGGATGGCACATCAACAGGAAAGAGTTGATGGCCATTCTGTTAGGCCTAAAGGTCTTCAAAGACTCAGTGTCAGGGAAGATAGTGGAGGTCAACTCGGACAACACCACAGCTCTAGCTTACATCAGGAAGCAAGGGGGGACTCATTCTCTGTCTCTGTTCGAAACAGCAAGGGAGCTCCTTCTATGGTCGAAGGAGAACAAGATAGAGCTGTTAACAAGATTCGTGCAAGGACAGAGGAATATAAGAGCAGACATGCTCAGCAGGAAAGGGCAAGTTCTTCCCACAGAATGGACCCTCAACCAGCAGGTCTGTCAGAGTCTCTGGAAATTCTGGGGGAGACCTTTAATAGACCTTTTCGCCTCCAACCAGAACAAGAGGATCCCCAACTACTGCTCCCTAGTCCCGGACAAGGAGGCAATAGTGGTAGACGCCTTTTTGATGGATTGGACGGGGATGGACACATGCGTTTCCCCCGTTCAAGATCGTCAATCTGGTCGTCAGGAAATTCGCTCTCCTCGATTCAGGACGAATGATCCTAGTAGCTCCATTCTGGCCAGCGAGAAAATGGTTCACGGAAGTGGTGGACATGTTGATGGACTTCCCAAGAAGCCTTCCTGCAAGTCCAAAGCTTCTCAAACAACCCCACTTCGAGAGGTATCATCAAAACCCCCTCGCTCTCAAACTGACTGCCTTCAGACTATCGAGAAG
>NC_090727.1:199206661-199211661 GCF_036898095.1 Palaemon carinicauda
GTTTCTCGCTATACACCGCAGCAATGCTCAACGAGATTCCCCCAGACACTCCCTCAGTTGACCTACGTTTCCGCATGGATGGAGGCGCTTTCAACCTCGCTAGACTCCGTGCCAGAACCAAGACCACCTTGTGTGCAGTGCGAGAACTGCAGTATGCTGACGACAATGCCACCCCAGGTCAGACGGCAGAGGACCTGCAGTCGTTAGCTGATGCATACAACTCTGCTTACGAACGTTTTGGGATGCAAGTCAACTCAGACAAAACCAAGACCCTCGTCCAACATCCACCAGGACTGATGCTCCCCAACTTCAATACCACAGTGAATGACCAACCGTTAGAACAGGTGGACCAGTTCTCCTACCTAGGGAGCATCCTAACATCAGCTCCCACAAGCAAAAAGGACGTGGAGAACAGGATCAGGGCAGCCCACTCCGCCTTTGGCCGACTCAACTGCCGCGTATTTAACAACCACGCACTGACAATGACCACCAAAATAATGGTGTTCAGGGCAGTAGTCCTCTCCACGCTCCTGTATGCATGTGAAACATGGACGCTATATAGAAACTATCTTAAAAACCTAGAACGCTTCCAACAAATGAAACTGAGGCAGATCTTGAAAATCCCCTGGGAGAGCCACACCACCAACATTGAAGTCTTAGAACGTGCCTCGCTGACCAGCGTGGAGGCCACCATCATCCACCACCGCCTCCGCTGGATAGGACACGTGCATAGGATGGATCCATCTAGGCTCCCAAAGAAAATATTCTACGGAGAACTGACCCAGGGCACCAGACCACGAGGAGCCCCGAAAATGCGCTATAAAGATCAACTAAAGCGCACCCTGGCTCTAACTGACATCGATCCTTCCTCATGGGAAGAAACAGCCAGGGACAGGAAAACCTGGAGGAGTACAGTACACCATGGCACCGTGGGCTTCGAGGAGAGGAGGAGACAAAATGAGGAGGCTAGGAGGAGAAGAAGGAGAGAGCGATTAGAACAGCCCCGCCCACCACCTACCCTCCCTTGTGAACACTGTCCGCGACTCTTCCACCACAGACTAGGACTTAACAGCCACATCAGGCATAAGCACCCACCCCACAGATAGGAGGCTGATGGCTAACGACAGAACCCAATACTCGGAGACGAGTGGGCGCCGACGACGACGATATATATACATATATGTATATATACATATATATACATATATATATATATATATATATATATATATATATATATATATATATATATATATATATATATATATATATATATATATATACATATACATATATATGTACATATATATATATATATATGTATATATATATATATATATATATGTATATATATATATATATATATATATATATATATATATATATATATGTATATATATATATATATATAATATATATATAATATATATATATATATATATATATATATATATATATATATATATATATATATATATACATATATATATATATAATATATATATATATATATATATATATATATATATATATATATATATATATATATATATATACATATATACATATATATATACATATATATATATTATATATATATATATATATATATATATATATATATATATATATATATATATGTATATATATACATATATACATATATATATACATATATATACACATATATATATATGTATATATATACATATATATATGTATACATATATATACATATATACATATATATATATATATATATATATATATACATATATATATATACATATATATATGTATATATATATGTATATATATATATATATATATATATATTATATATATATATATCTATATATATATATATATCTATATATATATATATATATATATATATATATATATATATATATATATATATATATATATATATACAGTGATACCTCTACATACTATCTTAACCCTTTTACCCCCAAAGGACGTACTGGTACATTTCACAAAACTCATCCCTTTACCCCCATGGACGTACCGCGTCCTTGCAAAAAAATGCTATAATAAAAAATTTTCTCATATTTTTGATAATTGTTTAAGAAAATTCAGGCATTTTCCAAGAGAATGAGACCAACCTGACCTCTCTATGACAAAAATTAAGGCTGTTAGAGCAATTTTAAAAAAATATACTGCAAAATGTGCTTGGGAAAAAATAACCCCTTGGGGGTTAAGGGTTGGAAATTTCCAAAGAGCCTGGGGGTAAAATGGTTAATTCGTTCCAGACACTACTTCGTATGTTAAAACGATCATATGTTAGAGCAAATATTCCCATAGGAATACATGGTAATTGATTTAATTCGTTCCTCAGCCTAAAAACCCATAATAAATCCTTAATAAATGGCTGCACATAATTACACGTGACATTAATAGAATAACTGTATAATAAATACATATTACAAACCAAAAAAAAGCATAATAATAATGAAATAATAAATAAAAAACGGGTTGTAATGTAACACTTTACCTTAGCGACAGGCTAGCGCAGGTGTAGGGACTTCTACGCCGGAGGAGACGGAAGATCAGCGAGGAGGTAGGGACGGTGACTTTGTACGATAACGTGTACGATAACTTACACTAACTCACACTACTACGTGAACTTTAACTTAACTTAGCTAATTTTTTTTTTCATTTTTATAATTTTATATTTTTTTTTTTTACATATTTTCTTTTCTTATTTTTAATTTTCATCACTTTCACTCTATTCGGTCTTTCTTTTTTTTGCTTCACTTTCTTTCTTTTATCATGATCACTAGACCGTTTTAAAGATTTTTTAAAGAAACTATCGAGTGAAAGTTGCTTTGTACGGCTTTTGAGGATTTTTCTAAAATGCGTTAAGCAAACATCATCAAACTGCGCAACAACACGGCAAACCTGAAGTTTCTGTGGGTGATGCTTGTCGATGAAATCAACAACGTGTTGATGATATGCCAACATCTATTTTATTTCCGCCGTACCTAAGATTTTGCCTACCTCCTCGATCTCCTCCGACTCACTCAACTGCGCTTGGAACTCATCATGCTGGATGGCTTGCAGCTCCTTTAGTTCCTTGGTGGTGAGCTCTTCGTGATGCTCATCGACGAGTTCGGTGATGTCATCTTCATCCACCTCCAGACCCATGGACTTGCCAAGGGATACAATCTCTTCGACGTCTTCCTCGGCGGCAAGCACAGGTTCATTCTCGGGGCCAAAACCTTCGAAATCTCTGGGAGCAACAGCATCAGGCCAAAGCTTCTTCCAAGCGGAATTCAGGGTCCGACGAGTTACTCCCTCCCAAGCCTGATCAATGATCTTTAAGCAGTGCACGATATTGAAGTGGCTCCTCCAAAATTCACGCAAAGTTAAGTTGGTGCTTTGCGTGACATTAAAGCACTGCTTAAATAAGTGCTTGGTATACAGCTTCTTAAAATTAGAGATGACTTGCTGGTCCATGGGCTGGAGGATATGGGTGGTATTCGGTGGAAGATACAACACCTTGATGAATTTGTATTCGTCAATGATATCATCTTCGAGTCCGGGGGGGTGAGCGGGTGCATTGTCCAAACAAAGCAAGCACTTCAAAGGCAAATTCTTCTCCTGAAGATACTTCTTGACAGCAGGGCCGAAAACTACGTTTTTCCATTCCACAAAGATATGCCTAGTAACCCAAGCTTTAGAATTAGAACGCCATAGAACATGTAGCAGGTCTTTATTAATTCTATGTGCTTTAAATGCCCTAGGGTTTTCGGAATGATAAACTAACAAAGGCTTAATTTTGCAGTCCTCGCTGGCGTTGGGACAAAGCGCAAGAGTCAACGATCCTTCATTGGCTTATGTCCAGGCATTTTCTTCTCTTCAGCGGTAATGTACGTTCGACTAGGCATCTTATTCCAAAACAGACCGGTTTCATCACAGTTGAAAACCTGCTGCTCTACGTAACCTTCCTCTGCCACGATGCTTTCGAACTTTTTAACAAAGTCTTTAGCAGCCTTAGTGTCCGAACTCGAAGCTTCTCCATGACGAACAACTGAATGAATGCCGGTCCGTTTCCTAAATTTCTCGAACAAACCTCGAGACGCCTTCAATTCCTTTGTCGTAGGATCGGCTGAACTCTCCCCCTCGTCACCCCCGCGAGCGCGTCGCATTCAAGTCACTGTAGATAGCGCTGGCGTTCTCACAAATGATCGTTTCCGTGATCGTATCGCCAACAATCTCCTTGTCTTTGACCCATATTAACAAAAGTCGTTCCATCTCTTCAAGGGTAGGGCTATGACGTTTAGAAATAATCGTGATCCCCTTTGAAGGTTTCACTGATTTAATGGCTGACTTCTGTTTTATGATCGTCGAGAACTTAGACATATTCCGGCCATATTGTTTAGCCAGATCGCTAACACGTACACCTCGCTCATGCTTTTCTATGATTTCCTGCTTTAATTCTAATGAAAGCATAGACTTCCTCTTTTTCTCACCACTGCTACTACTTCCTGAACCGAAACTAAGCTTTTTAGGACCCATGATTACGGAACACAGAAAACAACACGTGAAAAGGCAAGATAAAAAACTGTTAAAACTGAGCGAATAGAGGACAACCACACAATGCGCACGCGATGAGAGGACTGATCAAGGTGACGCTCGATTGGCGTCCCTCCGATGTGCTGCCATCTAGCGGCGTCAACAACAAACGACGCTGGACGCTTTCGAGAAATTCCACGGGTAAGTGTATTGTTTACATCGTATGTTGGAGCAACACTTCGCATGTTGAGACAGAAATTTGGTCGAATTTTACTTCGTATGTTGGGACAATCGTACGTAGAGGTTCCACTGTATATATATATATATATATATATATATATATATATATATATATATATATATATATATATATATATATATATACATATTATATATGTATGTATATATATGTATATATATATATATATATATATATATATATATATATATATATATATATA
>NC_090727.1:199216661-199219161 GCF_036898095.1 Palaemon carinicauda
GTAGCAATTTTCTAGAAAAAAATTGTTTCCCAAAAAATAGTGGTTTGCTGATGAAATCGGATGCCGTATTTTTAGCTATGATTGAAATGGATGTAGACTCTGCATAATTTTTTCGTTTCGTATTTAATTGACACTAAGAAAACTAATTTTAGTTTCTTCATCTAAATGTAAGTATTGTATAACACGAAGAGAGAGAGAGAGAGAGAGAGAGAGAGAGAGAGAGAGAGAGAGAGAGAGAGAGAGAGAGAGAGAGAGAGAGAGAGAATGAATCAGCTGTTGTAATCAAATGACGTGTTTTTGTTTCGTGAGAATTTCATCGCCACGACTTTAACAACAACATACTGTACTGAACTTTACAGTATTAAACAGACTACTGTAATATGATAAAGTAAAATATTTGTAATCTATTTTATATGAAATGGGGCTATTTTTTTTTTTTTTTTAAATTTACATTTACATATGTAAAACAACTCTCTCTCTCTCTCTCTCTCTCTCTCTCTCTCTCTCTCTCTCTCTCTCTCTCTCTCTCTCTCTCGTAAATTGTTTTCCTGCTTTGCTACGTGTGTATGATTTTATATAGATACGGTAAATAATATTTGTAATAACATATTTTATAAAAGCTTTTACTGTAATATCATTATTTATCACTTTCATCATGCGCGTTAAATGCCTTCGTTTGTTTACTGAGCGTACTTTATGACGCCGTCGTTTCAGGCGGCGTCATAAAGAAAAACATTTCATTTGGAAGTCCTAAGAAAAATTAAGTAAAACATTGGCAATAACAAAATCAACATACTGTACTGAATAATCAATATAATCGATGCAAAAACTAACCTATACACAGATGTGTAAATGCGTTTGTTTCTTCATTATGATCAGAGATAAACGTAAACAAAACATGGTTGCCATTTTTTATCGTGCTTTTTGGCGTGTTTAGGAAACGCATGACATAAAGTCGCCTTTAATATTTGTGCCTGTTTTAGTTTAGGGTACTGTAGTACATGCATTAAGTGTTCTGTACATTAAAGGGTAGTTTGTTAACAGTACTACGTACAAGGAAGGTTTTAAAAGTCTGAATATACATGTTAAATAAATAGGTAATATGGTGTCACTACTTCGCGGATTTTCACCTATCGCGGTCGGGTCTGGAACCAATATACCGCGATAAACGAGGGTTCACTGTATATATATGTGTATATATATATATATATATATATATATATATATATATATATATGTATATACATATATGTATATATATATATATATATATATATATATATATATATATATATATATATATATATATATATACTGTATATATATATATATATATATATATATATATATATATATATATATATATATATATATATATATATATATATATATATGAAAAAGTAAGTTGATGGCAGTCCAGAATAGGCGTGGAGGAAGAGCGGGAACAATCGCTCTCCATCCGAGCCAAAACTAAAGTGAACTAAATCATAGGTGTGTAAGGGGGAGTGGTAGCAAGCAGTGTTCAACGACAGGTTGAGGTGGATGCGTCTCGTCAGGGACCTGCTTCTCAGCATCAATCGACCGTTCATAGCGCCGAACGTCGGTCTTCCAATCGCGATGACGTTCGCCCAAACAACAGAGCGGGCCGCTAAGCGGCAGGAAAGAAGCAGACGCGATACGGAGCATCAGCGTCAGCGTCAGTCAACCCATGACACTGCACGTCAGTCTACTCATGACGGCACACGTCAGTCATCCCATGACGCCGCAAGTCAGTCATCCCATGACGCCGCAAGTCAGTCTACCCACGACGGCACACGTCAGTCAATTCATGACGCAACACGTCAGTCTGCCCATGGCGGCATGCGTCAGTCAACCCATGACGTCACGCGTCAGCCAACCCATGATGCCACACGTCAGTGGACCCTTGTCGCCTCGCATCAGTTGAATACTATTCCACAAACCGAATGTGATAATAAGCGCAAGGCTAGTGAACGTCATGCAGATGAGAATGTTGAACAACTCAAATGTGCGCACGTCAGCGCTGACGCATATGCGGAGGAACATCGCCTCTCTGAACAAGGCACTGCTGCGGCGGCTGATTTTCTTTCGGAGGAGGAGCCGGATGAGGTTTTCTCCCCGGATGAACCATTGGACGAGATCTCGGAGGAAGAAGAGGATAAACCACCTCAACATTCGGTGGACCTGAAGAAGTTAATGCTGGTCTTACGGAGTTATTCCCCGACCATTTTACTCCTGTAGCCCCACGTTCTCCGCCTTCGGAATTTACCCTTGGTAAAGCAGCAAAAGCATCTATGTTCACAAAGATGGTACTCTCTCGCTCCTCTAAGAGGGCGTTAAAGTTAATGGGAGTGTGGATGGATTCGAAGAAAGTCCTTGGCAAGACGTGTTTCGCTTTTCCTCCTGCCGGACTAGCTTCCAAGTCTAGTGTTTGGTATGAGACAGGAGAAGTCTTAGGCTTGGGAGTTCCTGCCTCTGCCCA
>NC_090727.1:199224161-199236661 GCF_036898095.1 Palaemon carinicauda
CAGAAACGTTTTTCCGCAAGCAAAGGATGGTTCGCGAAGTTTCAGAAACGCTTCGCCCTGAAAAGCGTTTCCCTGCATGGGGAGTCTGCTTCCGCTGACACTGCCGCTGCTGAAACTTACGTGAACCAGACTTTCAAGAACATTATCGCTGAAGGTGGATACAAGCCGGAACAAGTCTTTAATATGGATGAAACCGGCTTGTTTTGGAAGAGAATGCCGTCGCGAACTTTCCTGTTCAAAGAGGAAGCCAAAGCCTCTGGCTTTAAGGCATTCAAGGATCGCGTTACCCTCGTGATGTGTGGCAATGCTGCTGGATTTTTGTTAAAGCCGGGGCTTATTTATAAGTCGAAAAATCCTCGCGCTTTGAAAAACAAAAATAAGAATCTCCTTCCCGTGTACTGGATGCATAATCAAAAAGCATGGATTACGAAGATGCTGACCTCCAACTGGTTCCACCAGTGTTTCATCCCGCAAGTCCATGAATATCTCTTAGAGAAGGGCTTGCCATTCAAGATCCTTCTCCTTATGGATAACGCTGGTGGACACGCAACTGACCTGTCGCGTGAGGGCGTTCAGGTTGAGTTCCTGCCACCCAACACCACGTCATTAATTCAACCAATGGACCAGGGGGTTATCAGGGCGTTCAAGGCCCTCTACACGAAGAATACCTTGGCGGACCTCGTTGCGTGTGTGGATGCTGCCCAAGATGACGAGGATGAAGACTTCAACTTGAAGGCGTACTGGCGGCAGTACACCATAGCCACGTGCCTGCAGAATATTCAAAAGGCACTTCAAGAGATGAAACCTGCAACCGTAAATGCGAGCTGGAAGAAGCTGTGGCCCGATATTGTTTACGACGACAAGGGATTTACTCCGTCGGAAATCCAACACTCTGCAATACGGAAATCTGTGCAGTTGGCTGCCATAATTCGGGGTGACGGGTTTGGCGACATGACGACTGAAGACGTCGACGAGTTGTTGGACTGCCATTCCCAGCCCCTAACTGACGCAGACCTCGAAGACCTGACGAAATCGGCAAGTGAGGAAGAGAGTGAGGGTACCCAGGAAGAGACCCAAGAAAATGTCGAAGAAACGGGCTTAACATTAGAACGGCTTGCCAAGTTCTGCAACCATATGAAGGAGGCGAAAGAAATGTTGCAAGAGTGGGACGAGGATATGGTTCGCTCGATGCAATTCTGCAACAAGGTTGATGACATCACGACTCCCTACAGGATGCTCTTGGATCGAAAAAAGAAGCAGCGGCAACAACTTCCGATCACAATGTTTTTTCAGCCTCGCAAAAAAGAGCCAGTTCCTCCTGCTAGTACGCCTTCGGAAGAAATTGAAGAAGTTGAAGAGGTGTCCCAGGAAAAGACACCTCCGTCTGAAGAGACGTAAAATACTATCATTGACTGCACAGTAGAACACATCATCAGCTTCATCATCATCATTTCTACTGTGCAGCAAATTCATCGCCATCGTCATTCAAGTTTTTCTTGAACTTCTTTCGTGGTGAGTACAGTAACAATCTTTATTTTTTACTTTAACCTGTTTTATAGTTTAGTAATGTACGTACTGTATGCATTAAGTTAAAGGGAAGGTTTTAAAAGTCTACATGTTGTAACCTATCATATTTTTTTTGTTTAAAATTTACATTTACGTACGTAAAACAATCTCTCTCTCTCTCTCTCTCTCTCTCTCTCTCTCTCTCTCTCTCTCTCTCTCTCTCTCTCTCTCTCTCTCTCTCTCTCTCTCTCTCTCAAATTGTTTTCCTGCTTTGCTACGTACAAGTACTGTATAATTTATATTTGTAAGGTAACATATTTTGTAAATGCTTTTACTGTAAATACTGTATGTACTGTATCATTATTTATCACTATCATCATGCGCGTTAAATGCCTTGTTTGTTCTGAGCGTGGTTGTTTACTGAGCGTACACGCCGTCGTTTCAGGCGGCGTCATAAAGAAAAAGATTTCATTTGGAAGTCCTAAGAAAAATACGTAAACTAAAACATTGGTAATAAAAAAATCAACATACAGTACTGTATAATCAATATAATCGATGCAAAAACTAACCTATACGTACATATATGTGTACACTAAATGAGTTTGTTTCTTCATTATGATCAGAGATGAACGTAAACAAAACATTGGTTGCCATTTTTTATCGTGCTTTTTAGGTGTTTAGGAAACACATGATATAAAATCGCCTTTAATATTTGTGCCTGTTTTAGTTTAGGGTGCTGTAGTACATGCATTAAGTGTTCTGTACATTAAAAGGTTGTTTGTTAACAGTACTACGTACAAGGGAAGGTTTTAAAAGTCCGAATATACATGTTAAATAAATAGGTAAATATGCTGTCACTACTTCGCGGATTTTCACCTATCGCGCCCGCGTCTGGAACCTATCTACCGCGATAAACGAGGGTTCACTTATGCATAATTTTCCTTTTTTTCTGTGTCGATCGTATATGTCAGAGTTTCGGTGATATAGGTAACCGAGATCTCGCCTTGCCTAGGTAACATAACCTAGACAACATATACTTTCGACATTTCCCCGGTTCCCCTTGTGTATTGGTTATCATTCATCGGAGATTGATATCTCCTGGAATTGTTATATAACTGATACTCGTCTCGAATAGAGATTTAAGGGTAATCTCTCTTCCCTCTGAGAGTAGCCTTAGGCTCCAACCCTAATGGGTTGGCCTTGAATTTTTAATTCAGGCATGATTAACCTAGGGTTTTGCTGTCTCGTCCCTTAACAGCAGATGGCAAGTTTTGGGAATTGATCAGAACCGCCGACAGCCCGAGGGGTCGCCGACGATTAGCGTGCTGCCGGCTGTACGTAAGGTTTCACCATTGCCCAGTCCCATTGAATGTCGGCTAGGATGGTGTGCCTTCTGTCGGCGAGTCACTGACATGCCGGCGAACTGCTATCCATATCGGTAATGAAGTACTGTGCCTGTTGAATTATCTCCAAGTACTAGCCTTAACGGTAGTATGCCGGTAATGCCTGTTGTATAGGAGTATACAATAGCCTGTAAATCTGTAGTATATAATCATACCATAGACAGAAATATATGATACATAATTATACAATCGAAAAGTTTTCCAACATACTTTGTGCATCCAAGCACAGTCTCTTCTTGAGACCTACCCGAATTGGTGACTGAATTCCCCCTTTTCTTACGCTGACTGTTCATCAGTCTCTTTGATTCTCATATTAATTCCCTGGATGTGGGCGCTGTTTACGCTACTCTATCCCTATGGGCTAGAATCTTCCATTGGGCCCCCTTAAAGAGGATGCCCTAGAATATATAGTTAGGAAAGTCTCAGCAATTGGCTGAGCGGGATTCACACGTAGATGTCTTTCCTATTCTTTTCTAGCTTACTTATCCTAAGCTTTATACAATAGAAAGGAATCTTCTATTGCAGTGAAACACGAAATTATGAAGACAGAAAAGTTTATTAGTTCTCCTTGGGATGTTCAACAGCATCCCACAGTCACAATGACTGTGGTGCCCCAGGCCAACACTCAGATATGTAAACCTTCTGATCATGCGAAGCAAACAAATGCTTCTGGTAGGAGGAAGGTTCCTTCAGGATCGCTGGACCTTCGATCCTTGGGTCTAAGGCCTAATCAAGATGGGACTAGGATGGAAAAAGACATACCTCCACCATCATTTCCTCAACTCTTCCTACATTCCAAAACCCTCCTGGAAGAGTATACCTTAGAGCTCTAGAGCATACAAGGAAAGTAGAGTCCATCGAATTCCAGGGAAGGCTGTTTGGTGTTCACGAGAAGGACTCAAGAAAACTCTGCGTCATTCTGGACTTGTCGCCACTCAACAAGTTCAAATAAAACGGCAATTTCAGTGTTAATCCTTCTGAACATAAGGACCTTATTTCAATAAGGGGTGTTTGCAGTCTTGTCAGACCTCAAAAATGTCTAATGGCAACTTCCAGTCAGTCACCCCTCCCCCTCCTACCTAGGGTCCAAGTTACAGAAGATAACATATATCCTAGGCAAGATTCTCGTCGGACTAGATTCAGTCCTAGGTATCTTCACGGAATTGGCAGACACAGTCAAGCAAAAACCAAGCCTAGAAATAGTTCAGGC
Source organism: Palaemon carinicauda (assembly GCF_036898095.1). NCBI lineage: Eukaryota > Metazoa > Arthropoda > Malacostraca > Decapoda > Palaemonidae > Palaemon > Palaemon carinicauda. The sequence goes on from NC_090727.1 coordinate 199,228,281, forward strand.
AACAACAGACCTGGACAAAAAGCTGGGGTGGGCAGCACCCGAAGTGGCTGGTCTATGAGCATCCATGGAAATGATCCGGCTCCCGGAACATCGGGGATGCAAGATAGCTTCAAGAAGTCTCGATTCTCTCCAGCTCAAAGGCTTCAATGTTTTTAAAAAACCATTGAAACCTGTGGTCACCCCAACTCTCCTTTCCCTTGGGGATGTAAAAGGAGATCGCAAGGTCGGTCAAGAGACTATGGTAATCAGTCAGGATTCCAAGACGCTAACAGGGAGGAGTTCTGAACTCTCTCCAGTTCACGATAATGACAGACCCAGTGCTAGGAGCACAGCTGTAAGATGCGTTAAGAGTCTGGAGAAGATACGCATCAAACGCTCAAAGAGATCTAAAAAGACCGATTATGATCGTTCCTTCTCCACTTACCTAACAATGACCAAAGGCCAAAAGCCCGTAGGCCATGTTAGCCCTGTAATGGGTGGGGAATCTCTCTCCACACAGATCAGACCTCCTCAGGCTGATCTGGGGCATCGAAGCGATAATGAGACGTCAGAACCGACAAGGCTAGAGAGAGTCTCATTTAATTAGGTGATGTTAGCCATCCCTTACCTAAAGGAATGGCACCTATCAGAAGTTCATGTATAACTGATCCGCAAGGTGACAGCCGATGCTCTACTCGGGCTCAAGCCGATAGAGTTGGAATGGTCCATGGACGCAGACCTATTCTCCCCGAGATGGGAACAAGTCCCCGAGGTGCAGATCGATCTCTTCGTCACGAGCGTCATCAAGATACTACCTCGATATATAGCCCCATACAAGGACCCTCTAGTGGAGATAACAGACATTATGTCTGTAGTGTAGAAGGGATGGACTTGGGAATTCCTGTTCAGCCCATCCAATCTCCTGCTGAAGGCCCTCAACGTGTTGAGATCCTTCCAGGGAGGAGGGGCTCTGTTGGCTCCCAAGTAGCCCAAGAGCAACCCGTTCCCTTTAATAAAGGAACTGAGGCTGAGGCTGGTCCTAGTTCTGCACCTAGGATTATCCAGGAGGTTCAGAAGTTTTCTGCCTTCGATTTATCACAGAGCACCCTATCCCTTCATCTTATGAATTTCTTGCCCTAACGGTTAGGAAAAGACTTGGGATCTCAGAAGGCAATATAGAATTCTTAGAAGAATACAAGTCTAAGTCAACTAGAAGACAATATGAGTCGTCTTGGATAAAGTAGGTTGCTTTGTAAAAGCAAAAGGACCGAAAGGAATCTCATGGTCTTCTGCCTGTCCTTCTATGTCCACCTTCATAATCAAGGTCTGGCGGCCAACAGCACCAGGGCCTTTGAGAGAGAAGGCAGTGCATCCTTGGAAACTGTGAGAAGATTGGTTCCTCGGTCCTGTCCCCATGTGAACCCTTGAGCAAGCACCAAGAGTACGGCCGGCTTTGCGAGACAGGTGGCTTGGTTGGATCTTTGGATCCGTGGATCGATATCTACGTGCAAGTCAGCCTCAACTAGACCTCTTCTATATGCCTTTTTAAGTGGATCTGGCGAATGAAATCTTTAATAAGATTCCGAAGGCATGTGCAGGCTTAGACCTGCAGCACCACCAAAGCCCATCTCATGGTCTTTGAACAAGGTCCTACATTATGCCTCACCTGTGAACAATGAAGATTGTTCCCTCAAGGATCTAACCCAAAAGGTTATTTTTCTGTTCGCTATAGTTTCCGGGGCTAGAGTTAGTGAAATAGTGACCTTATCTGGAGATGAGGACCACATTCAGTTCACAGAGGAGAACTGAATCTTTCCTGATCCAACCTTTCTTGCTAAGGACGAGCTACCCACTAAGAGGTGGGGTTCCTGGAGAATCTGCCCACTGAAGGAAGATGTCTCTCTATGTCCAATAGAGCGTCTAAAGGTCTATCTTCGTAGAACTTCAGACTTCAGGAGAGGAGAGCTCTTTAAAGGAGAAACCTCTGGATCAAACTTATCCCTAAACAACTGAGGGTGAAGCTCAGCTACCTTATTCGCGGAGCGGATCCTGACAGTGCTCCTGCAGGTCGTGATCCGAGAAAAATTGCTTCATCACTGAACTTTTTCAGTATGTGGACTTTGAGCGTCTTCGCTCAAATACTGGATGGAGGTCGTCCAGAGTGTCTTACAAACACTATGCTACGCAAAGCCACGAATTGAAGCATTATGTGGTGGCAGCAGGTGGTATATTAGACCCTGTCATCTAGTTCTGCGATGAACAGTTGATTGATTGGGACTATCAATTAAAAGGAGAAGGGGTCAGCACTTTTTGTGTGACCCCCCTTTTTTTATAAGTGTCACCAAGGTAATACCAAATCTGTTCAGAATCTCAGGTGTGAAATTATACAGATAACACTAGTGCCGTGTGTACATAGAACACAGTGTTGATAGACTATACCAGGTACAGAAATTATAAAGAGAAGTTTTATTAAAAAGCTTTCTTCAGTCTGAGAGTGGCACTCATCATTTCTTCCCTTTTCAAAAAAGGAAAAATAATTTCTGTATGTCTCCTGTATAATTCCCTTATCATGCTACATTCATTTAGTCATTTAGTCATTTATTAGAAATAAATGTCTATTAAAATACAGTTGCGTCCTAATTTGCCTGACAATTGCATGTTTAAAAGGCCAGAGTTCCTTGACTTACTCATGTAAGTATTATTCATATCATTGTATGCTTACAAACAACGGATATATGGAAACTGATATTGGTCCGACGATATATACAAACCTTGAGACTGTTTGTATTCTCAATGTATACATATGTTTTTTCATACAATATATGCTAACCTTGAGACCCCTTTTCTACTGTCTAGAATGACTCTTCCCTGCAGGGGACAGGAAGCACTAACATTGTTATGATTAGTGATAATGACGGATAACGGTAACGTCATTTGTTTCAATTGGTCCTATTGGCTGTAGAAATTTTGTCCCAAGGTTAAGGCACTGATGGAAATCCACAGATACATTAATTCTCTGGTATGCTTCCATCAGGACGACATGGCTTGAGCCCAAATAATGGATTTTGAGTGAAGCGCAAAATCTATTTTTGGGTGAGATGGCCATGTCGTCCTGATGAACCCACCCTTCTTTTCTAAAGAAAAGATCTTCACAGTTTCCCGCCATATTGTCCGCCATATTGAATATGGCGCTGTTGTGATACTCAATAGTAGTAGGGGAACTAGGGTAACCTTGATGTGGCTCCCCTTCTAACTCTGCCACGTTTCCCCCTCGAAGCGTAAAAGCTATTCGGGGTGCAGATTGCCATGTGGCGTGTCAAGGATATATCCCCTGTTATTATGCGATATCATTGAGAGTATATTTAAGGATACTCGCGCCAGAAGTTAGAATTCTGGGACCTGAAGCTAAAATTCTCTAGGAATATCACCGTAGTACATATATCCCCTAGGAAGCTACTTTAGGATACTTCCATCAGGACAACATGGCCATCTCACCCAAAAATAGATTTTTTGCTTCGCTCAAAATCCGTTTTATGTATATATATATATATATATATATATATATATATATATATATATATATATATATATATATAATATGTATATAATATATATATATATATATATATATATATATATATATATATATACTGTATATATATATATATATATATATATATATATATATATATATATATATATATATATATATATATATATATATATATATATATATATATATATATATATATATATATATATATATACAGTGAACCCTCGCTACTTCGCGGTTCGACAATCGCGGATTCACCACTTCGCGGGGTTTTTCCATAACCCATATATATATACATATCGCGGATTTTCCGGAAAATTCGAAAATACCGCGAAATCTGAAGACAACCAAATACGATATTTTGTTACCTGTAATTCCATTAATACTGTAATTAGTAATATCTGCTCTTACTGATTGTTCATTGCATTACATATGATATATAATTCAGCACAGAAAGAAATAAAACACGAAAAGAGAATGTGATCATACGATAATGTACTGTATACAGTACGTAGTAAAATTAAATCGAACATGAAACGCAAATCAGATGCAGTCATACAATACGTATTAGAATGGTGTACAGTAAGGCTGCTGTTGACTACTACTGTACGTACAGTACTACAAATGTAATGGATGTGCTTCTTTTCCATGAATCTTTTGTATGTATACGTACGTAGTACTGCATCCAATAATATTCTTTGTTGCAAAAATCACATTTCGAATAAGCGTACGAGAGAGAGAGAGATAGAGAGAGAGAGAGAGAGAGAGAGAGAGAGAGACACACATCCTACAACAAAAGCGTAAAATAGCGTACGTAAAGCTGTATTATTATTATTGTTATTATTATTATTATTGTTGTTGTTAATAAAATTATTATTGTTATTATTATTATCATTATTATTATTATTACAGTACTGTACTGTATTATTATCATTATTTATTATTATTACGGTATTACTTAATCTACGTACGTTCGGTATGCGCGGGGGCATCTTCTATGAGTTGGTAACCTACGCATCATAGTACTGTAAGACGGGTTGTGATTGGTTCAAGCGCTGATAGATGACGAATCAGAACTCAAGTTTTGTTATCTAGCCTGTGATTGGTGTTTTGCCATCATCTCCTACCTGCAGCATCTAGGTTCTCGCGGGGCTGGATCGTCCACTCTCTGTTACCGCGTATCGCTGAGTAGACGTTCTTAAGTTTGTGAATCTGTGCTGTGTGCGACTTTTTTAAGTTGAAGTTTTTGTTACTGTAAATCCTACTGTAATGGCTCCCAAGCGTTCTGCTTCTCTTAAGGCTGGTAGTGAGCCTAAACGCCACCGAAGGATGATGACGATAGCTGAGAAGGTTACGCTTCTCGACATGTTAAAAGATGGTAGAAGTTTCGCGGCCGCTGGCCGCCATTTTGGCATCAACGAATCTACTGTTCGCTATATCAAGAAGGACGAGGCGAACATTAGAAAGATGGCTGCAATCACCTTTAGCAGATCAGCGAAGCGAGTTGTTACAACGCGTAATAAAACGATCGTACGCATGGAAGGTGCTTTAGCTGTGTGGATTGCCGACTGCCGGAAGAAGAACATAGCGTTGGATACGAACACCATCCAAACAAAGGCTTTGAGCTTATATGAGAATTTTGCTGCAAAGGAACCTAAAGACGACGACGGCAACCATGCTGAAGATGATGATGATGCAGATGATCCTCAACCACTGACATCCACTGATTCCCAGCCTCAGAAACGTTTTTCCGCCAGCAAAGGATGGTTCGTGAAGTTTCAGAAACGCTTCGCCCTGAAAAGCGTTTCCCTGCATGGGGAGTCTGCTTCCGCTGACACTGCCGCTGCTGAAACTTACGTGAACCAGACGTTCAAGAATATTATCGCCGAAGGTGGATACAAGCCGGAACAAGTCTTTAATATGGATGAGACCGGCTTGTTTTGGAAGAGAATGCCGTCGCGAACTTTCCTGTTCAAAGAGGAAGCCAAAGCCTCTGGCTTTAAAGCATTCAAGGATCGCGTTACCCTCGTGATGTGTGGCAATGCTGCTGGATTTTTGCTAAAGCCGGGGCTTATTTATAAGTCGAAAAATCCTCGCGCTTTGAAAAATAAAAATAATCTCCTTCCCGTGTACTGGATGCATAATCAAAAAGCATGGATTACGAAGATGCTGACCTCCAACTGGGTCCATCAGTGTTTTATCCCGCAAGTCAGCAAATATCTCTTAGAGAAGGGCTTGCCATTCAAGATCCTTCTCCTTATGGATAACGCTGGTGGACACGCAACTGACCTGTCGCATGAGGGCATTCAGGTTGAGTTCCTGCCACCCAACACCACGTCATTAATTCAACCGATGGACCAGGGGGTTATCAGGGCGTTCAAGGCCCTCTACACGAAGAACACCTTGGCGGACCTCGTTGCGTGTGTGGATGCTGCCCAAGATGATGAGGATGAAGATTTTAACTTGAAGGCGTACTGGCGGCAGTACACCATAGCCACGTGCCTGCAGAATATTCAGAAGGCACTTCAAGAGATGAAACCTGCAACCGTGAATGCGAGCTGGAAGAAGTTGTGGCCCGATATTGTTTACGACGACAAGGGATTTACTCCGTCGGAAATCCAACACTCTGCAATACGCAAATCTGTGCAGTTGGCTGCCATAATTGGAGGTGACGGGTTTGGCGACATGACGACTGAAGACGTCGACGAGTTGTTGGACTGCCATTCCCAGCCCCTAACTGACGCAGACCTCGAAGACCTGACGAAATCGGCAAGCGAAGAAGAGAGTGAAACCCAGGAAGAGACCCAAGAAAATGTCGAAAAAACGGGCTTAACATTAGAACGGCTTGCCAAGGCCTGCAACCATGCGAAGGAGTTGAAAGAAATGTTGCAAGAGTGGGACGAGGATATGGTTCGCTCGATGCAATTCTGCAACAAGATCGATGAAGACATGACTCCCTACAAAATGCTCTTGGATCGAAAAAAGAAGCAGCGGCAACAACTTCCGATCACAATGTTCTTCCAGCCTCGCAAAAAAGAGCCAGTTCCTCCTGCTAGTAAGCCTTCGGAAGAAATTGAAGAAGTTTCCCAGGAAGAAGTTGAAGAGGTGTCCCAGGAAAAGACACCTCCGTCTGAAGAGACGTAAAATACTACCTGGCTGCACAGTAGAACACATCATCAGCTTCATCATCATCATTTCTACTGTGCAGCAAATTCATCGCCATCATCATTCAAGTTTTTCTTCAACTTCTTTCGTGGTGAGTACAGTAACAATCTTTATTTTTTACTTTAATATTCTTACTGTACATTCTAAAACTGTATTTGTGCCTGTTTTATAGTTTAGTACTGTACGTACTGTATGCATTAAGTTAAAGGGAAGGTTTTAAAAGTCTACATGTTGTAACCTATCATATTTTTTTTGTTTAAAATTTACATTTACGTACGTAAAACAATCTCTCTCTCTCTCTCTCTCTCTCTCTCTCTCTCTCTCTCTCTCTCTCTCTCTCTCTCTCTCGTAAATTGTTTTCCTGCTTTGCTACGTACAATACTGTATGTGCTATACAGTACTGTATGATTTTATATAGATACGGTAAATTATATTTGTAAGGTAACATATTTTGTAAATGCTTTTACTGTAAATACTGTATGTACTGTATCATTATTTATCACTATCATCATGCGCGTTAAATGCCTTGTTTGTTCTGAGCGTGGTTGTTTACTGAGCGTACAGTACTTTATGACGCCGTCGTTTCAGGCGGCGTCATAAAGAAAAACATTTCATTTGGAAGTCCTAAGAAAAATACGTAAACTAAAACATTGGTAATCAATATAATCGATGCAAAAACTAACCTATACATATATGTGTACACTAAATGAGTTTGTTTCTTCATTATAATCAGAGATGAACGTAAACAAAACATTGGTTGCCATTTTTTATCGTGCTTTTTAGGTGTTTAGGAAACGCATGATATAAAATCGCCTTTAATATTTGTGCCTGTTTTAGTTTAGGGTGCTGTAGTACATGCATTAAGTGTTCTGTACATTAAAGGGTGGTTTGTTAACAGTACTACGTACAAGGGAAGGTTTTAAAAGTCCGAATATACATGTTAAATAAATAGGTAAATATGATGTCACTACTTCGCGGATTTTCACCTATCGCGCCCGCGTCTGGAACCTATCTACCGCGATAAACGAGGGTTCACTGTATATATATTATATATATATATTTATGTATATAGGCATACGTATATATATATATATATATATATATATATATATATATATATATATATATATATATATATATATATATATATATATAGTGGAACCTCTACATACGATCTTAATTCGTTCCAGAAACTGCTTCGTATGTTAAAACAATCGTATGTTGGAGCAAATATTCCCATAAGTATACACTGTAATTTGTATAATTCCTTCCACAGCCTAAAAACCTATAATAACTCCTTAATAAATTACTACATATAATTACACATAACAATAACATAATTGCATAAAATGAAAGAAGGATGTAAAAAAGATAATTATAAAGAAATAATAAATAAAAAATGTGTTTTTATAGTCACTTTACCTTAGAGACAGGCCAACGCAGGAGTAGGAATTGCTTCGCCAGGAGGAGACAGACGATCGACGAGAAGGTAGACATGGTGTTAACATGTTCCTTAAATAAATACTCTCTCTCTCTCTCTCTCTCTCTCTCTCTCTCTCTCTCTCTCTCTCTCTCTCTCTCTCTCTCTCTCTCTCTCTCTCTTTTGTTCTTCTTCACTGTTAGTGTTAGAGATGTCTATTAATTTTTTCTGAGAGAGAGAGAGAGAGATTAAACAAAAATGTGT
>NC_090727.1:199241661-199279161 GCF_036898095.1 Palaemon carinicauda
GACATGGCATCCACCGCTTCCGCTCGAGGGTCCTCGTATGGGGCCACGTAGCGAGGAAGTTTCTTGTTGTCGCTCGTTGCGAAGAGGTCGATCTGCAGTTCCGGGACTTGGTGAGAGATGAAGGAGAATGAGTCTGCGTCTAGGGACCATTCTGACTTTATTGGAGCTATCCTGGATAGAGCATCCGCCGTCACGTTGCGGAACCCTTGAAGGTGAACCTCTGAGAGGTGCCATCTTTTCTTCTCCGCCAGATGGAAGATGGGCAACAACACTTGGTTGAGTTGGGGCGATCTTGAGCCCTGACAATTCAGACATCTGACCACTATGTCGCTGTCCAGAGTCAGTCGTATGTGGACTGAGAGACGTGGGGACAGCCTCTTCAATGTGAGAAAGACTGACATGGCCTCCAAGATGTTGATGTGAAACGTCTTGAACAGAGGGGACCACTTTCCTTGAACTTGACATTGATGGGAGTGACCCCCCATCCTTCTAGCGATGCGTCCGTATGGATGACGACCGAGGGGGGAGGTAGTTGCAGAGGTACCGACCTCCTGAACTTCTTGGCCTCCGACCATGGCTGGAGGAGTGATTGTAGCCGAGACGGCAGTGGTCTCTTGAGATCTCTTCGAGCGTTTGATGCGTATCTTCTCCAGACTCCCGATGCATCTTTTAGCCGTGCTCTTAGCACTGGGTCTGTCACTGAAGCGAACTGGAGGGGGCTGAGCACCCGTTCCTGTTATCGTCTTGAAATCCGTTTGGATTTTAGAAGTCTCTTGACAGACCTCGCTATTTCCCTCCTCTTCTTTAGCGGAATGGAAAGACGGTGTGACTGAAGGTCCCAATGTATGCCTAGCCATTGGAACTTCTGAGCTGGAGATAGTCGAGACTTTTTGGTGTTTATCTTGAATCCTAGATGTTCCAGGAATTGGATTACCTTCTCGGAGGCTTGCAGGCATTCCGTTTCTGATGCTGCCCACACCAGTCAATCGTCCAGGTAAGCCATCACCTGGACGCCTTGTAGGCGTAGTTGTTGAACGATTGTCTCTGCAAGCTTCATGAAGATCCTTTGGGCTATGTTTAGCCCGAAGGGCATGGCTCTTAAAACGTACTGTCTTCTTTGAAGCCTGAGTCCTAGGTAGGAGGAGGTCTGGCGATTCATTGGAATTTGCCAGTAGGCGTCTGCCATGTCTATCGAGACTGTGTATGCCTTTCTGGGCAATAGGGCTCGTATGTGCTGAAGGGTCAGCATCTTGAACTTGTTGTTCTCGATGAACTTGTTGAGAGGGGACAAGTCCAGGATGACTCTGAGTTCATCAGAGTCTTTCTTGGGAACACAGAACAGTCTTCCTTGGAACCTGATGGACTTTGCCCTCTTGATCACCTTTTTGTTCAAGAGTTCTCGGACGTATTCTTCCAGAACGGCGGTGGAGTGTTGGAAGAATAGGGGGAAAGCTAGTGGCGCTGTCCCCCAGCTCCAGCCTAGTCCTTTCTTGATGGTGCTGTTAGCCCAGGGATCGAAGGTCCAACGATCCCGGAAGAGACGGGAGTCTTCCTCCTACTGGAAGCAACTCATTGCTTCTGGTGTCCGGAGGGCTTGCCTCCTCGACCGCTTGCTCCCTTGCCTCCTCTCCCTCTGGAGGGACGTCTAGAGTAGTCCCTCCCGGAGCCTCTACCTCTATTAGAGCATGAAAGGTAGTAGTCTGCCTCTCATAGGCAGGTGTGAAGGCTGGTGACTGAGTCACCACCTGCTGGGGTACCAGTTGGAAGGTTTGTTGGGGCTGCGCCACCAACTGGGGAGCTGCAGCCACGGGAAGTTGATGTTTCGCCTGTCGAGGCTGCGTCCTTAGTCTCTTGGATTTCTTCTTCGGTTGGGGACCTTCATCCGGAGAAGACTTCCTCTTCGACGACATGCCCCACTTTTGGAGAAGGTTCCTATTCTCCGTGGTGGCCTTGTCGACGATCTCCTTGACCAAGTCATTGGGGAAGAAATAATTTCCCCAAATGTTGGAGGCAATCAACTTCCTCAGTTCGTGTTTAATCGTGGCTGATGTAAACATGAACTCTGCCCGTGCTCTGACGAAGCTATAGAAGTCCTTCGTCAGGGTTGCCAAGTGGGTTTTGGCTAGGACCATGAATACATCTGGGGGTTCTCTGTTCCCCAGCCATTGTCTCCATGATCACCTGGAGCCAGCCTCTCTCTCGTATCCTGTTCTCGGCGAAGGAGAAACTTGGATAGTTTGGGGAGGTTCTCGCTAAACTGACGTCCAGCGATGTCGGCCTCCAACTTCCCAACCGAGAAGGTCAACTGGATGTCCTTCCAGTCCTTGTCATCGGGGGGTAAGGCGAGGGGAGGGCCAAGGGCAAGGGCAAGGTTTCCCCGCCTCCACTGCCTTTAGTACTGTCTTGAAGGACTTCTCCGCGAAGGGGAAGACCATCGTATTGGGAGCAAGAAAGGACGGGTGTTTCTTGCTAAGGGCTGGCACCTTAGAGTTGGTGTAGCCCCTGTCTTTCAGGCAACCTGCTAGCAGGGATTGAGCCTTTGCGTGGTCAAACACGATGACCTCCTTCGGCTCTGTTTCCTCCTTGGAAACGGGTTCTGACTTGAGTTGTACAAAGCAGTCCGGGTACGACTTGAAGCTAGGCCAGAATTACACCTCTTCAATGGGGACGGCGCCTAGCTTGTCCGAGATCACGATCCTCCCGCTGGTGATGGGCATGTACTCGGCATGCTTCCACGGGTTGGTCATGGAGCAGGTGGGAAGTTCCTTGATGTTGAGCCTCCTCTGAGGCCCGCGTTGAAGCGTCAAGCGTAGGATTTCCTTCTTGAAATCTTCGTCCCTCTGTTTGAACTTCTCGAAGATCGCCATCATAGCTTGAAATGTAGCCATGGAATCATCCGGCTTCGTGGGCAGAGGAGTGGACGACGTAGAGGGAATGGGTTCCGAGGCGATAACCAATGACACGGAGGCCGATGCAACGTCCTCTTCCTCGGATTCAGGTGCCTCCGTAGACTCCTCTTCGCGACCCTTGGCCAGAAGGGTCTTCTCAGTGGTGTCTGACACCTTTGACATCCTTTCATCTGCTCTGTGGATGTCTTTTAATGCGTCCGATATGTCGGAATCAACCGTCAGCTAGACGCATGGGATCTCAGGTCAAGGGATTACGGCATCTGCAGACGCCTTAGGGAAGAGCATGGCCCTCATCCGCTTGTTGGAAAGGTAAGGCCCCATGGCGTTCTTCTGGAAACCACCCACCCACTTTCGTAGTTTCTCCCGGTCGAGCACACCTGCGGATCCCAGTACCTCAGAGACCCCTTGGTGACAGAGCAGCTGGTATGCGTCCGGCACGCCAGGTGGCCGTAGAAGTCCCGGCGCCGAACGCTGCAGAAGGCGCTCTCACACCGGATGTACTCCTGTAAAGAAAGGAAAGGTACATGAGTATGTGGAAGTCTTATCATGCTAAACTTAGATTAATCTTAGATTGATCTTAATTTAATCTTAATTATATAATATAAGATTCCTTTCCAAGGGCAAGCTTAGGATAGGTAAGCTGAAAGTAGGAAAGACACATAGTTGTCAATCCCGCCCAACCAGTTGCCTTGACCCTTCCCCACTATTAATTCTAGGGTGCCCGTCGAGGGAGGCCCGAAGGAAGAATCTAGCCCATAGGGTTAGTGTAGTGTAAGCAACACCGCTTCCGAGGAATTAATAGTGGAATTAAGGGTAGCCGATGAACAATCAGCGTAAAGAAAAGGGGGTTATCAATCCCCAATTCAGGTAAGTCTTGGCAAGGGACTGTGCATGGATGCACAGAGTATGCTAGAAATTTTATCTATTGTATAATTATATACTATAGTTTTCTGTCTAAGGTATGTTCTATACCACAGATGTACTGGCTATTGTATACATCTATACAACAGACATTGCCGGCATATATGTGTGTGTGTGTATATATATATATATATATATATATATATATATATATATATATATATATATATATATATTTATATATATATATATATATATATATATATATATATATATATATATATATATATACATATATATATATATATATATATATATATATATATATATATATATATATATACATATATATATATATATATATATATATATATATATATATATATATATATATATATATATATATATATATATATATATATATATATATATATATATATATATATATATATATATATATATATATATATATATATATACAGTAGGTCCTCGGGTTACGACTGTCCCGACTTACGCGGTTTCGCCGTTACGAACGCGCCCCATAAAAATATAAAAATAATATTAAGCGTCGTTCCGTCTTACACCGTTAGCGTCGTAAGCGACGTAAACAATTGCGAACTAGTTTCTAGCGCGCGGTGGATGAATACGCTTTGCGGTGGTTGTGGGCGAGGAAGACGGCGTCGCTCAGTTCCACTCATACGCCATTTTTGGTTGTGATTGCCTGTTCTTTCTCTCACGTGTTTGATCGTTTTTTTGAACTTTTTGCCCTTCATTATGGCTCCAAAGCGCAAGGCAGATTCTTCTGATGGTAGTGCATCGAAGAAAAGGAAGGCCATCACCATGGAAGTGAAATTAGACATTATTAAGCGGTCTAAAAACGGTGAAACGCCAAAGAACATTGGCCGATCGCTTGGCCTTAGCCGTTCGACCGTGGCTACTATCCTTAAAGATAAGGAGCGCATTGTTGAACACGTAAAAGGGTCTGCTCCAATGAAAGCAACAGTGATAACGAAACAGCGTAGTGGTTTAATTATCGAAATGGAAAGGTTATTAGTGCTTTGGTTGGAAGATCAAAATCAACGGCGTATTCCAGTGAGCTTAATGGTTATTCAAGAGAAGGCTAAAAGGTTGTTTGAAGCGTTGAAAAAAGAAAGGGGGGGAGAAAGTGAAAGTGAAGAGTTTTCGGCTAGTAGGGGTTGGTTTATGCGATTTAAGGCTCGGGCCAATTACCATAATCTTAAAGTGCAAGGTGAAGCTGCTAGTGGGGATGAGAAAGCAGCAAGTGAATTTCCTAAAGCGTTGGCTGAGATAATTCATGTGGTAAGGAATTGTTTTCTTTTTTTATTGATATTTACTTTAATTCATGTGGTAAGGAATTGTTTTCTTTTTTTATTGATATTTACTTTAATTCATGTGGTAAGGAATTGTTTTCTCTTTTTCTAATATTGTTTTTATGTCATTTGATACATTTTATTATAGTACAGTATACAGTAATACTTTACAGTACAGTACAGTACGTATATTTATGGTGTTCCGACTTACACGGAAATTCGGGTTACACCGCGTCTTAAGAACGGATCAGCGTCGTAACCCGAGGACCCCCTGTATATATATATATATATATATATATATATATATATATATATATATATATATATATTACATGAAAACATTCTTAATGCTTATGTATATATGTGTATAGAAATGTTGTAAGCTTCATTTTCAGTGTTTGTGCTGTGTGTGTGATACATATACGGCACGACACTTCCACTTCGTGGGGAATGACCTCTCCCCCTCGGGTCCATCGGTTTTCCCGTCGGCATATAACCGTTAACTTGGCCGCCGCCGAGGAATCTTCATCGCCTGGACCCTCCTCATTCAACTGTTGTCTTCGCCTTTTCCCTTTTCCTATGGGAAACATGGATTACTGAGCGAAGGGAGTGTGGCTTCTCAGAGATTGACTACGGTCTTTCTCTTCTGAAGGTTGTTCATCTTTCAACAACAGTGTACTACTCGGAAGAGCACCTTCCCCGTTCGCGTGTTAGGTTGCGCTTCCGATTGTTTGTCTCAATTATTTTAGTGAAATTATAATTGTAATTTCAACTTTTTAGCTTCTTCTCCGGGGGGAACACTTCCCTTCGGAAGATCAGTGGTTTTCACTATTAGTGAATATTCTTAGCTGATATAAATAATTGTAATTCTTGTTTTTATTACAGTTACTCCGCTCCCCCTTCTCCCATGGATGTCGACTGGGGATGGGAGGGCGCAATACTTATTTTATAGTTGTTCCCTCGATGGTCCTCTTCGGAGTTCCTCCCTAGGGAATTTTCTGTTAAATAATTTATTTTATTTTTCCTCAGTTAGCTATGCAGTTTACTTCGTTCGACTAAGAGTGCCGACGAAGCAGAGCAGTTCTGTTCATGTCTGCCGTCCCTCAGAGGACGTTGTCATGAGCATCATCCCTTCTCTTAGAAGTATGCCCGTGATAACATGATCAGCACTTCAGATCATCTTAGAACACTACCAGGAGCTTCGCCTCCAGGGTTTCTACAACTTCCCCTTCCGAGGGAAAGTTTCCTCCCCAGGTGTGAGGTTGTTTCTCCCTTTCGAGGGAGAACTTCCCACATCTTAATAAATTCATCGTCTCCAACTGCTGTTGCTGCCTTTGCCTAGACTACTCTTCCCCCTTGCTGAGTCTCTCTTCCTTCAGGGGCAGAGCATAGTCTTAGGCAAGTCTCTCCTACAAAGTGTTCACCTCTCTCGTTCACGAGAGGGGCCACTCATAGCGACTCCTCTTCAGAGGATCGCTACTGTTGAAGGTCAGCTTGCTGATCCTCCGGCCCTCATGGGCATCATCCCTTCTCTCAGAAGTGTGCCTGTGGCAACACCTTATCAGCACTTCATCTTCAAGGAAGGTTGTTTCCCCCTTCCGAGGGGGAACTGCCTGCATCTTAATCACTTCACAGACTCCGACTGCTGTTGCTGTCTTCGCCTAGACGATACTCCCCCCTTGCTGAGTCTCTCTTCCTTCGGGGGGCGGAGCATAGTCTTAGGCAAGTCTCTCCTGAGAAGTGATCACCTCTCTCACGAGAGGGGCCACTCATAGAGACTCCTCTTCGGAGGATCGCTACTGCTAATGTCAGCTCGCTGGTCCACCGGCCCTCATGGGTGTCATCATTTCCTGATCGTCCTACCAGCAGACCTACCAGCGCAACCTTGCGCTGCAGCTTAGTCCGTAGACTTCGGTCCTGGACTCTTCTATGGACCTTTCTCGGTCGCCATCGGTGGATGTTCGCCCTTTCAAAGGGCACATCCCAGTTCCTGATCGTCCTGCCAGCTGACCTGCCAACCTACCAGCACAACCTTACGCTGCAGTTAGTCCTTGGACTAACTGCATATATATATATATATATATATATATATATATATATATATATATATATATATACATGTATTTATGTATATACATGTATATATGTATATACATGTATATATATATATATATATATATATATATATATATATATATATATATATATATATTTGTATATATATATATATATATATATATATATATATATATATATATATATATATATATATATATATATATATATATATGTATGTGTATGGACTCTTCCGTGGACCTTTCACGGTCGCCATCAATGGATGTTCGCCCTTCCAAAGGGCTAATCCCTGTTTCTGGTCGTACTGCCAGCTGACCTACCGACCTACCAGCGCTACCTTTCGCTACAGTTAATCATTGGACTTCGGTCCTGGATTCTTTTGTGGATCGTTCCTGCTCGCCAACGATCTCCTGCACCTGCGTGCCAGTGCTTTCCTACGCTCCCGCGCTCATGCGCGCCAGCATTATCATGCGCGCCATTGCTTCCGCGCACGCCCGCAGTCTTCCTCGTGCGAGCGCTAGCACCAACAGTCTTCCCCGCACACGCGCCAACAGTCTTCCGCGTGCGCACCAACAGTCTTACGCGCTCACTCGCCAACAGTCTTACGCGCTCACTCGCCAGCAGTCTTCCGTGCGCGCGCACCAGTAGTCTTCCGCGCATGCTCCAGCACTCTTACGTGCGTGCCACGCAATCCCGTACCCATGCACGCGCCCTTGCGCAACCAGTCACACACTTCTGTGCATTCTTGGGAGACTGCACAAAACACTACACAGTGCCTTACTGTCAACTTCATCTTGGTGCTCCCTGCACAATTCACAGAAATGTAGTATCTGAAAGGCAAGTGCTTAGCATTGGATGTAAGTGTTTGCATCGATTGAAATTCTTGCACTCCAAGAAACCTTTTAGTGACCCTGATGCAAGAACTTCAGCTTCAAATAAATTTTCTGGTATTCCAGATTCCTTTGCAATCTTTCCAATAACTCTGAATAGGCACATCTGTCCATGAAACACTCCAAACATAATGAATATGTTGTCAAACCTTGGTTCCTTGGTCATCTGTATCTTTATGGCTCTTTTGGTAATATCCAGGTCATATGTCACAATACCATATGGCTGCCTACATGCCTCTGAACAATTTTTTAGTAATACAAAGAGTTTTCACAACAACATCATTACTTGTTGGGTATTGACTGATGTTAGGCATGTAGAGAATTGATTGTTTTGGCAGATGATATAAGTAAGTTTCCTCATTGAACCCAGTCCACATGGGAATACCTTCCATTTTCAGAGTATGCATGACCATCCATAAAAAGTCCAATTGTCTTGATGGTACTGAGAGATTCCCGTTGCTGCGGAAATCCTTATTGCCACAGGAAAGGTCATTCATTTGTGGCTTTTTCCTGTTGGGCTAGTTCTCCCAGTTCCTAACATAATCAATTTAGGCCATTTGACACCATAACTCACCTTTCTTAACCGAAGACCCGGGAATATATTTATTCGACTGATGTATTTTGGATGAGATGTGCAAACTTACACACCATTATGAGTTTCAACCTTGTTCTCGGGAGTATATTTGAAATCCTATTGAACTGTCCAAAGGACCCTTCCTATATGTACACCCCTGAAAATATTGTTTCTTAAGCTAATTATTTCAAATTAGTTATGCAAAAAATATAAGTAACATGATATTCACATTGTTCCCTGCAATGTATTATAACCTACTTTTGACCTTACCTAACCCTAACTGACCTTTCATAAGCAAAAATCACAGGGAATATGTTTTCTTAAGTGATGTATTTTGGATAAGGTATGTAAGGTCACTCACCAGTATGAGTTTCAACCTTGTTTTTGAAAGTCATTAAAAACCTATTGAACCCTCCAAAATAACGCTTCTTAAATGTGAACCCCAGAAATTTTGTTTTAACATATCTAACTTCCCCGGTAGTTACATATATATAGCTTTATCCCGCCAATTCGTCGCGCGCACGGCCGAAATTAAAAATTCGCGGCAATCGCCGATAGGTGGCCAGGTGATCATACCTGTGCTCCCTCTATCCAGGTACCTGGAACCATTCCCATTTGTCCTCAGAAATTGGTGAAGTACCCATTGCTTTTTTTTTTGGTTGATGGCTTTCGCTGATATTGGATTTTCCTTTCTTTTTCACACGAATAAGATAGATTTTGTTGGTCCGACTTGGACAGTTTATTTTAACTTGTTTTCTGTATTTTCAAGATGGTTGCCTCTGTTAGATTTTGTGTTAAGGGGTGCAAGACCGGTTTCCAAAAGCTAATCTTAATCCCCACACACTATGTAGAAATGCAGAGGGCATGTGTGTACTTTTCTTTTTCTTTTGGAATATGATCGCTATGTTCGTAAGCTTGAAAGGGATAGGATCAGGAATTTTTCCCCCTACTGTGAAAACTAACGAACCAAATCTTAAAGTCATGATGGTGAAGGAAATCATTCCGCCAGCACTATGACACCATAAATCGTGACGTAAACTCTACGAAGATTGACTTGCAAATATGTAAATTCATTTCTTTTTCTTGCAAGGAATGTAAAGAAAATACTAACTTACAAAGCATAAGTATTTATTTTTTATAATGTAAGGAAAATATACTATTTTTAAGTAAATATTTGTCCTATTAGTATACTTTCTTTAGATAATCATCGATCTATTATCAGAGATTAAATCTAGCGTACAGTCAATTTACGCTACATAGTACAGTACTCATGACGATCATTACAGTTCCACAAATACTTTGTATTGTTATTTAATATTTCGATATTGGGAATACTAATATTAATCGTATAGCCTATTGAATTCTCATTCTAGCCCTTGGCGAAAGAGTAGAATCTCGCAGCGGGCAGGTCTAAATTATGGTCTGATGTGAAAGAGTTAAAAGTGCTAGTTTCAGTGCTTAAATCAGTGCAGTGGAGGGTGTGGCTGCTCGGACTTGTCGTTCTCCTAGCCCTGGACCTCTTCATGCTCCCCAACCCCTGGGAGAAGGAATGTCGACAGGCGAAGGAAGGCGAGAGGTGTTAGCCCCCGAGCAGTCGTCCCCTCGAGCTTACCTGTTGACGCTTCCCAGGACGCTCACCCTCGCCATGGGAAAGGCGAGGTAAAAGTGTTATCTTCGTCGTCGGATGACGTAGCTCACAGACGGGGCTGGCGTATTGCGTTTTTCCCTTCCTGTTAGACAAGAAGAGAGTTGCTCGTCATGAAGCTCGAGTGTCAAGGCATGACTGTCCTTGCCACTGGAAGGACCTCAATCTACGACGAGATGGAGAAACTCCTTCTTCTATGGATTAAAGAGAAGGAAATTGCTGGTAATACACTCATGCAATCGGTAATTTCGCACAAGGCGAGCGCCATCTTTGCCGATCTCGTGGAAGCCCATAGAGACGGCGGAGACGAAGGAACGTTGCAGCAAGCCCCCCAAGAGTTCAAGGCTTCTCATGGGTGGTTTGATCGCTTTAGGAAGAGGACTGGTATTCACTAAGTCGTCGGGCATGGAGAGACTGCCAGTTATGACAAGAAAGCAGCATAAGAATTCCTCAAGAAGTTTGAGAAAGTGATTTCCAGAGAAGGCTACATTCCTCAGCAAGTGTTTAACTGTGATGAAACTGGCCTTTTCTGGAAGAAAATGCCCCGCCGTACATATATCACAGCTGAAGAAAGGAAACTTCCTGGCCATAAACCGATGAAGGACAGACTTACCCTTGCTTTTTGTGCAAATCCCAGTGGGGACTTAAAAATTAAGCCCCTACTGGTATACCACTCAGAGAATCCTCGTGCCTTCAAGGCACAAAATATCACAAAGGAGAGGCTCTCAGTATTTTGGAAGTCTAATGCCAAGGCCTGGGTCACGAGGACCATATTTATTGAGTGGGTAAACGTCTGCTTCAGTCCTGCAGTCAAGAACTTTTTAGAAGAGAACAATCTTCCTCTCAAATGTCTCCTGGCACTGGACAATGCCCCTGCTCACCCTCCTGGCCTCGAGGACATCATTCATCCTGACTTCTCCTTCATTAAGGTTCTCTATCTGCCACCGAACACCACCCCTCTCCTCCAGCCTATGGACCAGCAAGTGATTGCCAACTTTAAGAAGCTTTACACGAAGCATCTGTTCAAAAGATGCTTCGAAGTGACCGAAAGCACTCAACTCACCCTCCGTGAATTTTGGAAGGGGCATTTTGACATCGTTCAATGCCTGAAGATGATCGACAAAGCTTGGAATGAGGTTTCACGGCGCACCTTGAACTCCTCATGGAAGAAACTGTGACCAGCTATTTTGGCAGAACGAGACTTCGAAGGCTTTGATCCCTCAACCGAAGACGAGGCCGTTGATGATCCTGCCCCTGAGGGTGATGTTGAGGAAATAATTTCAATCGGGAGGTCCATGGGCTTGTTGTCGATGAGGCTGACGTCCATAACCTTATCGAGGAGCACAGGGAGGAGCTTACGACTGAAGACTTTAAGGAGTTGGAGGCAATGCAGTTGACCATCATTCAAGAAGAGCACAGCTCTAGTGGTGGCGAGGAAGGGGGGGGGGGGGAGACTGAAGAAACGGCATTGGCAGAAATAAGGGAAGCTATCGGTTGGTATGAAAACCTTATGAGTTTCATTGAAAAGAAACACCCGGAAAAACTTCACACAAGTCGTCTTATGGAGAGTGTTAATGACAAGTGTATGAGTCATTTTAGAAATATGTTGAGGAATCGTCAGAAACAGGCTTCTTTGGATAGATATTTCTCCAAAAGAGAAGTGTCAGAAAGCAAAGATGATAATAGTGATTCTATCAAAAAAGCTAAAAAAGAGTAATTTTTTAAGTTCTAAAAAAAAAAAATAAAACAAATTTCAAAAGACAAAAATAATAAAAAAAAGCATTTTTAATTTCAAGTGTTTAATAGTAAGAATAAATTTATTATTAAGTGTACATAACATAATTAGCATTGTTCCGTTTTTATATCTACCATCTCCTCTCCCTCTGCCTCCACCCACTACCAGCTCAAGTCAGTCACTCCAAAGGTAAATAAAATTTAATTTTTCCTTTACAGTACTGTACAGTATATAATTTTTATTTATCCTTTAATGTTTTTTTAATTATATACTGTACAGTACATGTATATTATATACAAGTATACTGCAGTACAGTGCTTACTATACTATTTTGTTACATACTAATTTTCAATGTTTTTACCTGGGGTTTTGCACGCATTAGCTATTCTATTGCCCACCATACTACATTTTCACCATACGATATCATCTCCGGAACGGATTAATGCCGTATGGCGGGGCCTACTGTACCTGGACGACTGGCTAATCAGAGCCAGGTTGCAAGGAGAGTGTCTGGAGGATCTACAAGTGACTACATCTACGTCCACTTCAGTTCCATCTGTCAAGTTTTTGGACAAGAGACCAAGACCTAGAGACGTGGATTCCGATCCCTCTGGGAATCAGGAATCAGTTGAGTTGGTGGGACGACCCCAACAACCTACAGAAGGCTTCGAACTTCAACAGAAGAACCTCGACCTAGTGTTGTATTCAGACGCATCAGGCGTGGGGTGGGGTGCAACACTGGGGAAGGGCGAGATCTCGGGTCTATGGGAAAACCATCAGAAGAAATGGCATATAAACGTGAAGGAACTGGTGGCCATTCATCTAGCACTAATACACTTCCAGGAGGAGGTCCAAAACAAGTTAGTACAGGTCAACGCAGAAAACACCACAGCGTTGGCCTACATCAGGAAACAGGGAGTCACTTGTTCGGATTCCCTTTACGTGGCAGCAAAGATCTCATGAGTCTTGAAGAAGTTCAGGGAGTCGAACAACGCCCGCATGACCCTGATAGCTTCGTTTTGTCCCATGAGACCCTGGATCACAGAAGTGATGGAGTGGCTAGTAGACACCCCCAGATCGTTACCTTGTTGGAATGATCTACTCAGACAACCACATGTAGAGAGATACCATCAAAATCTCCTCGCTCTCAATCTAACTGCCTTTCAACTATCGAAAAAACTGGCAAGAGCGAAGGGCTTTTCGAGGGAAGCTGCAAGAGCAATCGCGAGAGCGAGGAGGACGTCCACAATCAAGGTGTACCAGTCAAAGTGGGACGTGTTCAGGGAATGGTGCAGAGTTAACAACATTTACTCTTCCAGTACCTCTCTACTCAATTGGCAGATTTTCTGTTACACTTAAGAACCCAAGAGAAACTAGCAGTATCAACCATCAAGGGATATCGCAGCATGCTAGCTTCCGGCTTCCGTCACAGAGATATTGACATGTCGGGAGACAAGGATCTCTCGGACCTCATAAGGTCCTTTGAGACAGTTAAGAGGAAGGACAACCCAACCCCCTCTAGGAATTTGGATGTAGTCCTGATGTTTTTAACCTCGAGCAGGTTTGAACCTCTCGACAAGGCTTCGTGGAAGGCTCTCACTAAGAAGACCCTATTCCTGGTTGCGTTGGCAACAGCCAAGAGGATAAGAGGATTACAAGCCTTTAGCAAGAATGTAGGCTTCAATGGAGAGAATGCAGTCTGCTCGCTGCAACTAGTTTTTCTCGCCAAGAACGAGAATCCTTCTCAGCCATGGCCCAGATCCTTTACCATACCAGGGTTAACTCATTTAGTAGGACAGGAAAAGGAGAAAGGCCTTTGTCCAGTGAGGGTCCTAAAAAATTTATCTGCAGAGGACCAAAAACATGAGAGGACAGGCAGCCAACCTCTGGTTCTCGGTGAAGAAAACTTCGTTACCCTTGTCAAAGAATGCACTGGCATTCCTTATCAAGGATTTGATAAGGGAAGCTTACCAGAACTGTGACGAGAAAAGCTTCCCCATCCTCAAAGTCAAAGCACACGAAGTAAGAGCTGTGGCAACTTTGATGGCTTATAGACACAAGTCTGTGAAATCGATTTTGGAAGCGACATTCTGGCGAAGCAAATCAATCTTCGCAGATTGTTACCTAAAGAGGTACAGACCCAATATGAGGATTGTTGTTCCCTGGGTCCGTACGTTTCCTCCGGCGCCATAGTTGGAGAAGGTACTACTGCCTCTAACCTATAACCTTGTTTATACCCTTGCTTTTTCTTGAACTTGATCTCACAAGTAGTCTGTGAAGGTTGTTGCAACCTTCCACGGCCTGGGGTGCAAGTCTAAGTTAGGTTTTATGGAGGTTATTTTTAGTGTGTTAGTGGGTCAGGTTGTCAGCTCATTGTCCATGGCTATGCCAGGATAGCAAGGGTGGTGGTCTAGTCACGTTAAGGTTGAGGACCGTGTGACAGCCCCACAGAGACTTTCTACAGCCCCCCTGGATGGATCGCTGGGTCTCTCAAGGAACGCAGGCAAATGAGGCAGGAAAACTATGAAGCCAGCTTCTTTATCAGGTAGGAACCAGATTATTGGTACAGCTAATTTGTAGCGAGTAATAATTATACGAATTCCCGACGGTGTTGCGGTTTTCTAACCCACCACCAATGGTGTCAATCAGCTATATATCTAACTACCATGGAAGTTATATATTTAAAAATGGTATTTTCATTTTGAAATAAATTTTTTAATATACTTACCTGGTAGTTACATATATAAAAGGTCCCTCCCTCCTCCCCTTTGAAAACAGGGGCATGGAATTTCTGAGGACAAATGGGAATGGTTCCAGGTACCTGGATAGAGGGAGCACAGGTATGATCACCTGGCCACCTATCGGCGATTGCCGTGAATTTTGAATTTCTGCCGTGCGTGCGACGAATCGGTGGGATAAAGCTATATATATGTAACTACCAGGTAAGTATATTTAAAAATTTATTTTAAAAGGAAAATACCATTTTTTTAAGTTGCATATTTCAACTCAGTAGTATGATAGTACTGATCCATGTTAATTTCAATCTTGTTCTTCAAACTGTAAATAAAAGCCTATTTTTGGGAGGGCTGTGGTGCCTGCCCCCTCTTAACCCCAGGAATGTTGAACTTAAGAAAGGCCTCTTTTTGATTCCCAAATTCCCATATTAATAACAGCCAATCAACATAATCAAACTTTTCGTTCCCAAAAGTGTAAATGAACTCCACTGTGCTCCCCTACTAATAAATTTTACCTGCCATCACCTACCCCCGGAAGTCCCAGCTACAATTAAAGTGGGGTGGTTGTGAGTGAGTGGGGTGTGAGTTTCTTCCCAACTACCACTGGTAACAACCAGACCTGTTATTCACACCTCATTAAAAGTTTTATAGCTGCATTCCAGCTTATACTAATTTCTATCTAATGTAAAGAGCTCAGGATTGTATACTTAAGAAAAAATACAAATTACTTTTAAATTTGTCATTTTAACTGCAGAAGTTGTGCAAGTTCATGGTTAGTTGAGCAGAGGATTTTATCATAGTCTTGACTGCAGTTCGAAGTACTGTATGTCTGTTTAGTATGCAATATATTATAATTGCAAGCTGTAATATTATAATGCAACTACTGTATATGGGTAGTATACTAGTGATTTAATCTCATTTCAGTGGCTCCATATGAAGCTGATGCTCAGCTAGCATATTTAAGTTTGTCTGGTATTGCCCAGCTGGTGGTCACTGAAGATTCAGATCTGGTGTTATTTGGCTGCAAAAGTGTAAGTTAAACTTCGTTGAGACCTTATTAAGATTGCTATCATTTTTTATGAATTGAACACAGGTACTGCAATGACTAAGATGCTCATAGCTATATGAGCATCTTAGTCAATGCTAATTTTTCCCAAGAAATTAAGAGTTCCAGCTGATAGGACAATGTTAATTGTGGGATTCAAATTATAAAATGAATTACCTTCTAGAGGAATTAAAGTTGTTTTAATTGCAACTTTAAAATTTACATCACTGGATTTTTCATTGCTCTTGACTATTAGTCATTGTTGATATGACTTCCTAAAAAAATGTAAAAATTTATTTCTATAAACCTTCTCTAATGTTCATACGGCTTCCTTCTCAAAGTTGGGTAAATGCTGATGTCGACCTTAACATCCCAAAATTTTTACATTTTCTTCACTATAATAGCCTTTCCCCTGTAGTGGAGTATTGAGATGTTCCAACGCAAATACAAGCCTTTGTTCTTTACGTAGTTAATGGGATTCAGCTTAACCTGGTCTACCTATAAAAGCTATTGTGAGGTGTTAACAACCCTCTGCTACAGTTTCTCTTCACAATAGAGATTAACTATTCCACTGTAATTGTTCAGTGGCTACTTTTCTCTTGGTGAGACTAGAAGAGACTCTAGCTATGGCAAGCAGCTCTTCTAGGAGAGGGACACTCCAAAATCAAACTGTTGTTCCCTAGTTTTGGGTAGTGCCATAGCCTCTGTACCATTGGTCTTCCACAGTCTTGGTTTAGACTTCTCTTGCTTAAGGTTACACTGGGGCACACTATTCTATCTAATTTCTCTTCCTCTTGTTTGGTTAAAGTTTTTATAGTTTACATAGGAAATATTTATGTTAATGATACTTTTCTAAAATATTTTATTTTTCCTTGTTTCCTTTCCTCACTGGGCTATTTTCCTAGTTGGAGCCCCTTGGACTTATAGCATCCTGGTTTTCCAACTAGGGTTATAGCTTAGCAAGTACTAATAATAATAGTAATAAGGGAGTACAGATATTTCTTCTTCTTAGGAAATCTCTATGCTCAAACGGATTTTTGAGCAGACCTGTCTTCCAGTTGAAGTGAGTCCAGATATGAAGCCATTATGGTGAGCCTTTGAGATCTTACCCTAAAAACGGTTTTCCTGCTCGCCTTGCTTCGGTTAAGTGAGTCAGTATGTTTCATAGTCTCTTTTTCAATTTCACCCATTCAAGGAGTGAAGGCAAGTCTTTTTCTCCTTTGTTAATGATTTTTTTGCGAAAACCCAAAATTCGTTGCCTGATTCTGGATTTTTATCCTTTTCGATTATGAGCCTCAAGGAAGTATCCGATGATCCTGATCAGCTGATACTGTACCCTGTGAGAGAACTGAGGTGCTATCTCAAGGGTTCTAGGTCTTCCTAAGCACAGGAAGAACAAAGAAGATAATCTCAAAGAACGCAACCTCTTTTTAGTTAAGAGAAGTTATTTTTCAAACGTTGACATCCACAGTTGGAAGCTCATAACGTAGGAGGTATCAGTATTTCCTTAGCTTTCAGAAGGAACTTCTCTGTAATTCAAATTCTTCAGGTGGGTGTTTGGAAATGCCAAACAACATTCACTGACCACTACCTGCTGAAAGTGACCCACAGGTCCATGTATATGCTCTCCCTGTGTCCTGTCGTATCTGCACAGTAGGTGGTCTAGCTACCTCGGCTCCTCTTACAAGACCAATAACTTTGGATTGCGAGCTGAGGTTACAAGCGAATCTGGAATGATAGTGAAGTCTGACTGGCTTTTCTTTCCTTTCACTCTTCACCTCCTTTGGGGTACAGCTTCGTGAAACTACACCAGCTGGACTTGAACTCTTAGTCAGGTAAGCTCACTCAGTTTGTAGCTATTTTATGTTACATAGTTTTGAATATTCTTTTCCCCATACTCCTTACAAGGAGGTATGTGAAGTAACCAGGCAAACCCAATAATCCATTATATGGTATACAAGGAGCAAACTCATTGTTTTGCTAGGCTTACAACACAGAGGTTCTGGCTTGAGTACAACCCTTAAAGGCAGGGACTGTGATACTCACTGGAATTTTCCATCTGATGCATGATGTGTATGGAACTTTTATTCTTTCAGTATCCCAGATACTCCCCCAGATTCTGAAGCCTTGATGAGGATGGGGGCTTAGGGACTAGCAGCTGGGCTCTGATGAACAGTGGGAACTACTTTCCCATTGGACCTTGGTGCTTAATTGTTGATCCAACTAAATTAGTCAGCACTTTCTCTTTTTTTTTTTTTTTGGTTATTTCTTTTATTCTCCTAGCTGATGACTTTGGCTTGTTTGATTATAGTTTGGCCCCTGCTTTGGAATTTCATAGTGTGGGATAGATGACATGGGATCTCAACCTATACAAATTTGGATGCCATCAGCCACTGACAGACCCTATTGGGTGCTGACTTAGTCTGTTAAGAGTCGGGCTCCAGTTATCGGGTTTCAAATCACCCATATTTGTGAGTAATGGGTGACACCAGGCATTGGAGTCGTCAGTGGGAGGGGCTAACTATCCTGACCAGTGTAAGCTCACTTAAAGAGGCAGTCTCTCTCTAATAGAGGACTGATCCCCGCTGAAGCCTCTTCTCGTTTTGGGCCACATGGGAAAGCAGGACTGACATCCTCTGATAAGAGGTGGATAAGCCGGCTCTTGTATACAAACCAACCCCTCTGTGGGCAACCTGGAAAATACAAACATGGACCTCAGTACCGGTTACTCCAACTCAGGTTCTACTATTGTAATGTTAGATCCTTATTCATGTCATGTAAAGAATGATTGTAAGAAAACAGTAGAGAAGAACAGAGAGAGAGAGTAAGAAATGATGACAGGACAGAAAAATATAGAAAAGCAGAAGTATTACCTGGTCATTATGAATTAGTGAATTATGAAATATTTTTTTATTTTTTAATTTGAATGTTTTTAAAGCTAATAGAGTGAATATAGGTGGAGGGCAGCCAAAAATTCTTCCCCAGGGAAATGGAAGCCTCTTGATAAAGACACTATCCCCAAAACAAAACGAAAGATTAAAAACACTTCCAACATTGGATGGTCATTGTGTCAAATGCTTTTGCACCCTATTTTCAATCGGAGTAGCGGTGTGGTATATACTCCAGAATTTCTAGATATAGAGGAAAAAGAAATTGAGAATGAACGGAAAAGTCAAGGAATAGTAAAAGTAGTTAGAATGAGATAGAGAGTTGGTGAACAACGTATTCCTCATGCTGCTCTGATTGTAAAATTTGATCAATGCAGACTACCTAATGTTATTAATGCTGGTTGGCTATCTTTGAAGGTGAAACCATACATCTCTTTACCATTGCTTTGTTATCATTTCCAAATGTATAGCCATTTAAGTCAGAAGTGCAAAAACAAACTAAATAATAAGCTAGCTGTTTGTGCCTACTGTGGAAAAAGTCATGGGGCATGTACAGAAAATCCAGTTGTGAGGAAGCACACCCAGCTACATCTAAAAGTTGTATTAAGTTTATTTTCTAAAAGGAAATTCAGGCCATTAGGACCATGGAAAGAGTTACATTTAAAGAGGCTCATAAAAGAGCTCTTGAAAAACAGATAAGGGAAGGGCAACCCTTTTCACTGTTTTTGAGGAAAAACTTGCCAAAGCACACTGACGAAATTAGTATCCTCACTTCCAACATAAAGAAAGATATGAGAAGTTAAAGAAGATGAAAGTCCCATTGAAAATTTATATCCAGAAAGTGTGGAAAAATCAAAACAGATACTTAAAGATCTTAAAGATCTTAAAGATATTCAAAAGCCATTTACTCCCATTCTAAACATTAGTACAAACCTCTCTCAGACCGTGTCCTTGCCTGATTTGATGGAGGTTCCACTGGAAACCAATTTACCTGGTGCACCTGTAGTGGGGTATGCGTCAAAACCTGGTAGCTCACGAGTTTTTAATCAAAAAGAAAGAGACCTGTATCTCTCGCCTCCTACCATGAGAAACATTAAAATCATGACTTCAAATAAATACAGTATGATGTCTTGTCTGCCATTGTTTCTAATCAAAAGGAAGACAACTTGAATAAATCAGAAATTCAAGTTGAGGTCCACCATCCACCTCAAGAATTAGATCAAAACGACACAAAGAAAGAGACAAACACAAAACCCAATATATCAAGATCCTCTTTAGAGAAACCACTGGAAAATAGTGTTAGATAAAAGATTGCCCATGGGAAGACTTCATCCAATGTGTCTCCCAAAAAATACACCATAATTTTTTCCTCCCTTTTGCAATGGAATTGTCAGGGTTTAAGGGCCAAATATGAAGAACTTGAACTCATTTATGAGCACTCCTCTATAATTGTATGTCCACTGGAGAACAAGCTAATACTCCTTATCCACGAGAGTATGGTAGCTATAGGACACAATATGATCAATGAGCAGGGAGCCATGGTGGAAGTCTTATATATGTTCGTCGAGATATTCCCCAAATATCCTTGTCTAACTGCACCCCACTGCAGGCAGTGGTTGCACAAATAGATATAGGGAGAAAATACTCTATCTGCTCTCTGTACTTGCCTCCTAAGGATAACATCTTGTATGATAATTTATTAGAGGTGATTCAACAACTCCCAAAAACCTTTTTTCTTACTAGGAGATTTTAATAGAAGACATCCTTTATGAGGCGATGTTTTGGCAAATGCAAGGGGTAATATTATATCATCAGTTGTGGAGAATGAAGATGTAGGACTCCTTAATACAGGAGAGCCCACACACTTTCGTGTTCAGACTTTTCTGCCAACACCTATCCCTGCGAAAGTTCCAGCTGCTATTAAAGTGAGTTGTCATTGAGGCAGGGGGCGTGGTATAGTTGTCTTCCCGCTACCGATAGGTAACTACCTTTCTGTTGTTTATACTGCATTATAAGTTTTAATTGCTCTGTTTCAGCTTTCCTGCTATCTATTCACCTAGGTAAAGGACTCAGGTTTGTATAGTCAGGGTAAAAACAAATTACTTTTAAAGTTTGTGATTTATTACAGAGTTTTTATTTCCAAGTTTTATAATCCTTATTTTTTACAGATTTTATTCAAGATGGATTACCAAGGGAATGGTATTTTAATAGAGCAAGAGAAGTTACACATTGGGATGGGTGTCCCAAGAGACAAGTTTGTTTTTGACAAATTTCTCAACACCTGCATCTTGTCTGGTTGTGATTACTTACCATCCTTGCCTGGTATTGGTCTGGCTAAGGCCAACAAATTCTTCTCTGTTACATCAAACCCAGATCTCTACAATGTGAGTCAGCTATTTAATGCTTCTTTGTTTATATAGAAATTCAAAGGTTTGTAGTGTTATTACTGAAATCATGAAGAAGTTGTATTAATTTGGTACAACAGTTGTATTCCCTATTTTGAGGCATTTGCATTTATTCCGTAACTGGAATACAAACCACGCTATTTAATAGGGATATTACTTTCGGCGTAGCTGAAATGACGAGTCATTAAAATTTAACGAGGGTTTACTACCCACACCGCTAGTTAGTGGGGGTAGGGGAGAGTAGCTTGCTACCCCCCCCTCACACACACTTGTGCTTGAACTCACTTTGCTCTCGGCTCGGATGGTAGTCGGACGTGTCCGCTGTCATCCTCGCCGCTCATTGGCAGCCATTAATGCTTTTTTGCTTTTTCTTTGACAGTTTTGTGTGTGAAGTTGGCCTCTGCTATTACGCACCTGCCCTGGATTGCCCGACCGCCCCTGTGGAACATTCATGTCGGCGGTCGAGACCGACCCTCACGCCCTTTGTCCTTCCTGTAGAGGTCAACGGTGTGATAGAGATAACAAGTGTACTGTACTGAGTGTAGGGAGTGGTTTACCTCCCAGTCGGAGAGGTTTTCGCGGATATGGAAGAAGTCCAAACGGGATATTTCTCCTTCGAAGGATTCTTTGAAAGGAGAAAAACCAAAGGCCTCTTCTTCCGTTGCTTAAACCTCCTCCGAAGCTCCCACTCGGTCGGTTTCTTTCAAGAGTCCGTCGAGTGGTAGCGTAGACCGTTGTACTTTTTTCCAAACTCGGGGTTCGTGAGATGGTGTTGCTTACCCTAGCGAAGCAATTCCACCTCTCCCCCTCGGGGAGGATTTGTCACTAATCCCTTTATTTCAGCTTTGGTCTTCCTTGGGGCTCGAGGGTTCGCCCTCCAAGGAAGTCTTACGTGACTACATCCGATTGGGTGCCGCTGTCAAGCAATCGCCGCCTCCGGCAGAGGTTGATCCTCTGTCGATTGTCGACGTTGTGGTGTCTGAGGTATCCAATGCTGTATCACCCATCACCTCGCCTCTTCAAACTCTACAGTAGCTGACGGCTTAGTTTCTCCCGTTCCTGTTCAACCAACAAGGGAGAAACTAAGTCCAATAGTCTCTCCTGCTGGTGTTTCTTCCCCTCGGGGGAGTTCACTTACAGGAGACTCCTCTTCGGAGGACTGCAGAAGGTCAGCTTGCTGATCCAACAGCCCCCAGAGGGGGTATTCGTCGCAAGGCTCGCCTTCCTCTTCGTCAGAGAGGCCTTCCTTCACCTGCGGTGAGGAGGCGCCTCTTTGATTCTTCATCTTCGTTGCAGTCCCCCGCAGAGGAGCCTCGTCATCGATCACCGACTGTTCCTGCTTTGGTCCTGGACCTTTCTGCGGATCGTTCGCGATCCCCTTCGGTGGAAGGTTGTCCTTTCAAAGGACACGTCGACCTTCACCCATCAGACCTGCCGACCTGCCGTCGCCTTTCCTGGATGCTGATGCGCGCTACGCGCCAACAAAACCTGACCTCCACGCTCGTCAGGCCTCGTCATCTAACCCTAATACAGGGCATCAAGGGCGTATGTGCCAACGCGCGCATACTTCCCATACGCGCTATGCACTGGAGCAAACAGATACTCGCCCACGGCCAGCTGCACGTCAGCGCTCCTCTGCGCGCCATGAACCTCTTGCGCGCCATGAACCTCTTGCGCGCCATGAACCTCTTGCGCGCCAGCGCTCTCCTGCGCGCCAGTGCTCTCCTGTGCGCCAGTGCTCTCCTGCGCGCCAGCGCTCTCCTACGTGCCAATGATCTCCTACGTGCCAATGATCTCCTGCGCGCCAGCGCCCACGCCCAGCAGTCATCTCTCCTGCGCGCCCACGATCTTCTGATCTGGGCGCTGTTGGGAAGTCTAAGTTGACTTCTCCCACGCGCCAGCACTCGCCTATGCGCCAGCTTTTTCCAACGCGCCAGCGCTCTCCATCGCGCCGACATGGGCATTCACCTGCACGCATCCATGAGGATACGCGCACGCGCCCCACGCACCCTCGCCCATCCTTTCCTGCAGTTGCACGCCATCATTCTGACACACGCCCACAAGACGCGCGCCCACGAGTAGCACAGGCTTCAACTGCGCGCCAGGGGTATCTCTCCTGCGCGCGCTCGCCCTACGACTTCTTCAGGGACACGCGAGCTCTCGCCCGTGCGCCCGCACACTCAACGCCCTGATCCTGCACGTGCGAATATTCTCCCGTGCGCGCTCCTGTACTCCCACAGTCTCCCGTGCGTGCACCAGCAGTCTCCCGCGTGCGATTCCTGGTATTCTCTATCGCGCGAGCACCATTACGCGCCCCCGCGCGAGCATCAATATCCTCCCGCGCGTGAGACTGCTGAACAATGCACGGCAAGGTCGCCATCACCTCATTCCCCTCCCCGCAAACGCATAACAGCGCCTATTGTGGCGGAAGGGAAACATCCAGAGGGGTCCAGGATCCCTAAGCCTTTCCAGGCAAACCCACCTATGAGAACTCCTCCCAGAGATCCTTCTTTCCCTGTCGCTTCAAAGGGGGTGTCTGACAGCGCGTCTGTCAGCCAACAGCCTTAGTTCGGTGCACTAATCAGAGCAGTGACACAGGCGTTCAAGCCTGTTTTCTCTGAATTAGGTCACAGATCCTTAGCTGTCTCTACCCCTTTGAAGAGAAAAAGAGGAGTTCCGGACATGGTATCTTCTCCAAGGGCTAAGTTGACTCCACGTAAGCCTTCGAGGCAGGGCCCTTCTTTCCCCCAGACTATCTCTCCTTCCCTGTCGGACGAGGACTTCCCGTCCTCTGGGGAATCACG
This sequence comes from Palaemon carinicauda, assembly GCF_036898095.1. Taxonomy (NCBI): domain Eukaryota; kingdom Metazoa; phylum Arthropoda; class Malacostraca; order Decapoda; family Palaemonidae; genus Palaemon; species Palaemon carinicauda. The sequence goes on from NC_090727.1 coordinate 199,265,560, forward strand.
TGAGGTGAGACTTTCCCCCATCGCACCAATGAGGGAAGCCTCTCCTCGCGCTGAGATGTCTTTTCAAGTGGGGGCTGGAAGGAACTTACCATCTTCAATGTTAGAATCCTACATCCTTCCCAGGAAGGAATCTAAGACTCCAAGACATTTCCAAAGTCCTCTACAAGAACCAGGACGGAGCCAACTAGCCACTCGGAGAACGTCCGCGACTCTCCCCAAGAAGAGCCTTTGGGGACAGGAGACTTCGCTTCAAGTCCAACATCAGGAGGAGAACAGCAAGAGTCAGAACATGCGTTTTGGCAAGTTCTGACTCTAATGAGGGCTCTCAATGGGTTTTCCGACCCAGAGATCCCTCCTCGAGAGGGCAAGAACACGGTCTTGGACCGTGTATTCGGTACTCAGAAACCCTCTAAGGCCAGTGCAGCTCTGCCCTGGTCTCAGGGGATTAAGAGTACCAGAGACAAGATCGCTGTACAGCTCTCCGAGATGTCCTCCTCCAACCGTTCCAGTGCCACGAAACAAACTCCTTCCACCTCCTCGCGTACAGCAGAGGAGGTACTTTGAGATCTTGGAGGAGCCTTGTTTAGCTCTTCCTCTCCCACCATTCGTTGGAAGACCTTACCAGGGGAGTCCCTCTTGAGAGACTCTCCAACTGGCAGGTCTCGTTCTCGGCAACCGAGATCCTTAACCAGGAGAAGGTTGCGAACTGTGCTATGCAAGCCACTTCGTGGCTCGACATCTGGTTAGGGACCTTAGGTATCCTGATACACTCTGAGGATTTCTCCAAAGAACGTACCAGGAAAGCTATGGAGACGTTCCTTCTCTCAGGCACTCGCACGATCGATTTTCTGGCCCACCAAGTCTCGAACTTGTGGGCAAACACCATCCTGAAATGTTGGGATGCGGTGGCTGAGAAATTCCATCAGAAGGTCCCTAGCACTAAGATCAATAGGCTCAGACATTCTTCTTTAGAAGGATCCATCCTGTTTGAGCCTAACGATGTCGACCAGGCCACTGAAAGGTGGAGGAAGTCTCATCAAGACTCCCTCCTTCATAGGGCTTTAACATCTAAGCTCTATAAGCCTCCAGCACCGCAGCAGTCCCGTCCAACCAAGATCGCTTAACCAATGACAGCAGCGAGGATCGTGGTGTCTAAGCCCTTTCCTGTCAAGGATAGGAAAGGCAAAAAGTTCCCCAGGGGAGGCAAGAATCCTAGAGGGAGCAGCCGAGGCCACAAACGGTAGGATTGGCAGTCCCCCTGCATGTCCACCAGTGGGGGGATGCCTACAAAGTTGCTCAGACAAGTGGAAGCAACTCGGGGCCAATTCCTGGACGATTTCCGTAATCAGTCAGGGATATCGCGTCCCGTTCACAACATCTCTACCTCCCCTGACGACGAATCCAGTGTCATTGAGCTACCTTTGCCATGGGATCGGCAAGGGGGCAAGCCCTTTGGGCAGAAGTCCAGACCCTGTTGAAGAAGGGCGCTCTCCAAGAGGTCCTCGACGAGTCTCCAGGCTTCTTCAGTCGACTCTTTCTTGTAAAGAAGCCGTCTTGAGGCTGGAGACCAGTCATCAACCTCACAGCTCTGAACAAGTTTGTCAAACAAACTCCGTTCAGCATGGAGACGGCAGACACGGTCAGACTAGCAGTGAGACCCCAAGACTTCATGTGTACACTGGACCTAATGGACGCGTACTTCCAGATCCCAGTCCATCCGTCTTCAAGGAAGTATTTAAGATTCAGCCTAGACAACAAAAAGTACCAGTTCAAGGTGCTGTGCTTCGGTCTCTCCACAGCACCACAGGTTTTCACCAGAGTGTTCACCCTAATATCTTCATTGGCACACAGGACTGGCATCCGTCTCCTCCGTTATCTGGACGACTGGTTAATCCTAGCAGACTCGGTGTCATCCCTTCTTCAACACCGGGACAAACTTCTGAGACTTTGCCAAGATCTGGGGATCATGGTAAATCCCGAGAAGTCCTCACTGCTTCCCACTCAAAGACTGGTATATCTAGGCATGATTATAGACACCAATCTCCACAAAGCCTTCCCATCAGACGACAGGATAGCAAGGCTGAGGAAGGTCGCAAGTCCTTTTCTCAGACGAGAAGAACTTCCAGCCCATTCGTGGTTATGTCTCCTCGGTCACCTTTCATCACTGGCTCGTCTAGTTCCCAACGGTCGCCTCAGGATGAGATCCCTCCAGTGGCAACTCAAGTCCCGGTGGAATCAAGGTTACAATTCCCCGGACGTCCAGATCCCTATGGGACCTGCGGAACTGATGGACCTCCAGTGGTGGGTGGTAGACGAGAACCTACGAAAAGGAGTGGATCTTCTCGTCTTCCCACCGGATTTGATGCTGTTTTCGGACGCTTCAAAGAAAGGGTGGGGGGCCCACGTGCTGCACCACACGACCTCAGGCCTCTGGTCAGAGTCAGAAAAGTATCTCCCTATAAATCTCCTAGAGATGAAGGCCGTCTTCCTGGCCCTTCAACAGTTCCAACAGTACCTGGCAAGTCACTCTGTGGTGGTGATGAACGACAACACCACAGTAGTGGCCTACATCAACAAACAAGGAGGTACTTTTTCGCAGCAGCCATCCCATCTAGCAGTAGAGATAATGAGATGGGCCGAAATCCACTCGATGCCACTATCGGCACGCTTCATTCCAGGCAAAAGGAATGTGCTCGCCGACAATCTGAGCAGAGTGTCTCGGATAGTGAGTACCGAGTGGTCTTTGGATCATCAAGTAGCCATCAAAGTCCTGACTTTGTGGGGTTCTCCGACTGTGGATCTTTTCGCAACGGCCCAAACCTTCAGGCTCCCGCTGTACTGCTCCCCAGTCCCAGACCCCAAGGCTCTCTGGCAAGATGCTTTCCTACAACGGTGGGACAACATCGACGTTTACGCCTTTCCCCCGTTCTGTCTGATGAGCAGGGTGCTCAACAAGACCAGAACATCGGTCAATCTTTCAATGACCTTCATAGCTCCGCTATGGCATCACGCGGAATGGTTCCCTGACCTTCTGCAACTCCTAATGGAGCTACCAAGAGAACTCCCTCCACGACACAATCTGCTCAAACAACCACATGCCAACATCTTCCACAAAGCCGTAGCTTCACTACGACTTCACGCCTGGAGAATATCCAGCATCTCCTCTTTGAGAGAGGATTTTCGCAACAAGTTGCTGTCAGGATGTCTGGACACCTGCGAAAGTTATCTGCAGCAGTCTACCAGGCAAAGTGGAAAGTCTTCTCTGGTTGGTATCATGGAAGGGGTATCTCTCCACTCGATGCCACTATTCCAACAATAGCGGAGTTCCTCGTGTATTTGCGGGAAGAAATGCGCCTTTAACTTTCTCTACTCATGCGTAGTTATGAACTTACCTGCCCTGAGTCGGAAGTGAGAACTCCCCCATGGAACGTGGTTCGAGTTCTCAGGTCTCTTAAGAGACCTCCCTATGAACCATTACGCCAGGCATCAGATCGCCACCTAACCTGGAAGACTGTGTTCCTGTTAGCTTTGGCCTCGGCCAAGCGAGTCAGCGAACTTCATGGTCTCTCGTATGACATCGCCCATTCAAGGGGATGGGGGGAAGTAACGTTCAGCTTCGTCCCTGAGTTTATTGCTAAGACTCAGAATCCTGGAGTGGCGAATCCTTGATTCGACTCCTTCCGGATTTCTAGTCTCCGTTCTGTAAAAGATGACCCAGACCATCTCTTACTATGCCCAGTAAGGAGTTTGAGGCTATACCTCAAAAGAACAGCTGCAGTCCGTCCTCTTGTGCCAGCACTATTCGTCAGCACAGGAAGGACTAAGAGGAGGGTCACCAAGAACACCATCTCTGCATGGATTCGTAGGGTCATTGATCTGTCCTTGAATCCAGATCCTCCTCCGTCACGTCGCCCTAGAGCACATGATGTCAGGGGGCATAGCTACGTCCCTGGCCTTCAAAAGAAATTTCTCTGTGAAGCAAGTTCTTCAAGAGGAACTCAGAGGATTGCGGCTGGAGGTCAAGCTCGCAAATTCCCAAGACAGCAAACCAAATCAAGAAAGTGAGACATGCAATCTCCAGACACTAATGGGAGCCAGGCTTTCCCACTTTTGGCGAGAGTGGAGCCAAAGGTCGGCGGACATCTGGACGATCAATGTCCTCAAGGAGGGATACAAGATCCCCTTCCTGAGAATGCCTCCCATGTCATCGATACCCTTAGAGTTGACAACAACCCACTCAGGGAACAAGGCAACAGCTCTTCAAGAGCAAGTGAACCTTATGCTGTCGAAATCAGCCATAGAAGTGTTAGAGGACACCTCCTTGGAGGGATTTTTCAACAGACTTTTCCTAGTTCCGAAAAGCTCGGGGGGATGGAGACCTGTTCTGGATGTCAGTCCATTGAACAAGTTCGTCAGCAAAGTAAAATTTGCCATGGAAACTTCAGCGTCAGTCCTTGCAGGCACCAGTCAGGGAGACTGGATGGTGTCATTGGATCTGCAGGACGCGTATTTCCATATCCCGGTACACCCGGACCACAGAAAATTTCTAAGGTCCGTGTTCCTCAAGACCACTTATCAGTTAAAAGCACTCTATTTTGGACTGAGATCGGCTCCCTACGTTTTTTACCCGGGTGATGTCCAACGTGGCTTGCTGGCTTCACCTAAAGGGAGTAAGGATTTCTTTGTACCTGGACGACTGGCTACTCAGAGCAGAATCACAAGTAAAGTGTCTGGAGGCTCTTCAAATAACAATGTCCTCAACACAGCAGTTAGGTCTGATGGTAAATCTGGCCAAATCTCAACTAAGACCCTCACAGAATATCATTTATCAGAGGGTGGGAATCGGTTCAGATCGCGCCTTGTGCGCGCCGGAAATGTCGCAAGGACTTTCCCCTAGTGGTCATACGACTACGGTTGACAATCCTTCGCAGCGATCAGTACACGGTTCAGTTCGCGCACACGGCGCGCATCAAGTGTATGATCTGTCGGTACCAAAGAGGTCGAATTCGTCCCTGTTGGACGCATACGATTCTCGAACAGGGGTCTGTGGGTAGTCTCAGAGGACATGGCACATAAATATCAAAGAGCTAATGGCCATTCACCTAGCCCTCATTCACTTTCAGAAGGAATTCCGAGGAAGATTAGTTCAGATCAACGCAGACAACACCTCTGTGTTGGCTTACATCAAAAGCAGGGAGGCACTCATTCGGCCTCACTTTATGAGGCTACGAGAGATCTGCTTCTCTGGGCGAAAGCGAGGGACATAACTCTGATTTCTCGCTTCAGAGAAGGGGAGAAAAACGTCAGGGTGGATCTGCTCAGCAGAGGAAGGCAAGTTCTAACTACAGAGTGGACCCTGCATCACGAGGTGTGCACCAGCCTTTGGATGCTGTGGAGTCAACCCTCGATAGACCTCTTCGCCACACAAATGACAAAGAGGTTGCCGGTATTTTGCTCTCCAGTCTCAGACCAGGAAGCAGCCGCACTGGACGCTTTTCTTCTGAACTGGGAAGGTCTAAACATGTACGCTTTTCCTCCATTCAAGATCCTGGACAGAGTCCTGAAAAAATTCAGGGAATCGCCCAACGTCCGCATGTCCCTGATAGCTCCTTTTTGGCCCATGAGACCTTGGGTTGCAGAGATGATGGAGTGGCTGGTAGATACCCCCAGAACTTTACCACTATTAGGGTTTACCAATCCAAATGGGACATAATCAGAGTATAGTGCAGGAATAACAAACTTTCCTCTACCAGTACCTCTATAGCCAATATAGCATATTTTCTGTTGTATCTGCGTACAAAAGAGAAGCTGGCTGTGCCTACCATCAAGGGTTACCGCAGCATGCTAGCCTCCGTCTTTCGTCACCGACACATTGGCGTGTCGGGTAACAAGGTTCTTTCAGATCTCATTAGATCTTTTGAGACTACTAAGAGGAAGGGCAATCCAACCTCCTCTTGGAACCTGGATGTAGTCCTGGCCTTATTAACCTCAAGTAGGTTTGAACCCTTGGACAAGGCATCTTGGAGGGATCTTACCAAGAAGACTCTTTTCCTAATTGCATTGGCTACAGCCAAAAGAATAGGAGAGTTACAAGCCATCAGCAAGAAGGTGGGCTTTAATGGAGACAATGCAATTTACTCCCTTCAGCTAAGCTTACTCGCCAAAAACGAGAATCGTTATCGACCTTGGCCAAGATCTTTTACCATCCCAGAGCTATCTCACTTAATTGGACGGGAAAAGGAGAGAGGCCTTTGTCCAGTAGAGCTCAAAAATTTTTATCTGCGCGCGTCCAAACACCTGAGAGGACAAGCAGACAACCTCTGATACTCAGTTAAAAAGCCCTCTTTGCCTTTATCAAAGAATACCCTGGCTTTTTTCATGAAGGATTTGATAAGGGAAGCTCACCAGAATGTAAAGTAAGAAGTTTTCCCTATCCTTAAGGTAAAACCACATGAGGTTAGAGCTGTAGCAGCTTCCATGGCTTCCAAGCACAATAGGTTAATGAAGTCCATTTTGGAGGCTACTCTCTGGCGAAGTAAATCAAGTGTATGAATCATTTTAGAAATTTTTTGAGGAGTCGTCAGAAATTGGCTTCTTTGGATAGATATTTCTCCAAAAGAGAAGTGTCAGAAAGCAAAGATGATAAGTGATTTTATTAAAAAAAAAAATCATAAAAATTTCATAAGACAAAAATAATAAAAAAAAAGCATTTTTAATTTTAAGTGTTTAATAGTAGAATAATTTTATTATTAAGTGTACATAACATAATTAGCATTGATACATTTTTATATCTACTGTCTCCTCCCCCCTCTGCCTCCACCCACTACCAGCTCAAGTCACGTCACTCCAAAGGTAAATAAAATTTAATTTTTCCTTTACAGTACAGTATATAATTTTTATTTATACATGTAATGTTATTTAATTATATACTGTACAGTACATGTATATTATTATATAAGTATACTGTAGTACAGTGCTTACTATACTATTTTGTTACGTACTAATTTTCAATGTTTTTACCTGGGGTTTTGCACGCATTAGCTATTCTATTGCCCGCCATACGACATTTTCACCATACGTTACCAACTCCAGAATGGATTAATGTTGTATGGCTGGGGTCTACTGTATGTATATAAATATATATGTTTATATATATGTATGTATACATATATATACATATATGTATATATATATATATATATATATATATATATATATATATTTATGTGTGTGTGTATATATATATATATATATATATATATATATATATATATATATATATATATATATATATATATATATGTGTGTGTATATATATATATGTATATATATATGTATATATATATATATATATATATATGTATATATATATATATATATATATATATATATATATATATGTATATATATACATATATATATATATATATATATATATATATATATATATATATATATATATATATATGTATATATATACATATATATATATATATATATATATATATATATATATATATATATATATATATGTATGTGTGTGTGTATATATATACATATATATACTTATATACATATATATATATATATATATATATATATATATATATATATATATACACTGTATATATTCATATATATATATATATATATATATATATATATATATATATATATATATATATACTTATATACATTTATATAAGTATATATATATATATATATATATATATATATATATATATATATATATATATATATATAAGGGATATTTGCTACAGTGATACTCCCAGAGAATTAAACCGAAGGTCTCCAGGATTCTAACTCCTGGCACGAGTATCCAATAAAGGATATCGCATAATATCAGGGGACGTATTCTAGATACGACACATGGCAATCTTCACCCTGAATAGATTTAACTGTTCGATGTGAGGGGGAAGAGTGGCAAAAGAAAGGGGTGCCGTTCTAGGTACCCAGTTGTCCTCCTTCCCTACTACTATCGTGATGCCATTCCTTTTATAGTAGCCTGCTAAGTGTGTTGTGCTCCCCGTTAGCCCTGTGTTTTGTTACTAGATTTTGGAATTTCATCATGCTATCTCCTGCATCTACGTCATCTGGAAAGTTGAGTATTAATTCTTTCCTTTGTATAATTTTAGTCTCCCTTTTCACAGGTAAATTCCAATAATTTAAGTGAGTTTGGATGAGCGTTGCCGAGACCGGAGGCAGCCATTTTCGACTGCTGTCGCCCGTTACATTCGCATTTTATTTAGTCAGTAGGGCGACACTACCCGGTTTTAAGCTATAATATTAGCTAGTTAGGCAAATTATACAAGGTGTGATATTGCATACATGAAAATTATTCCTCTTTTTATTATGTGGCTTTACTTATCGTATGCAGCGGGAAACCCGGTGGTACCAATTACCTTGGCCTGGGTTCCTACCAGAGCAAGGCTACTCTTGCTCATATATACATTTGTAAAGGAATTCCCCCTGTTTAGCCTCACCTTATCGTTCCTTCTCGATTCGTATGAGATATTACATTCTCTAGAATCTATAGACAAGTTACAATATTCATTCTCTCTCAGAGAGAAGAGGCTAAACCCCTTCTTCCCTCCCCGAGTGTTGCCGCCATTATAGGCGGCAGCCACTGTCTCTCTTCATCGCCGTTGAGTAGAACGAAGTTCTTACTGGCCTCCGGCTTTGATTTAGATGGTAACTTACTCAGGGTGCCCTTGTCTTGCCGTCGACGATGTCGTCAGCACAGGAAGCTATGCTTCCTCTGTTCACTGTTTGAGGGAGGCGGCATACCTGCCACCACCTCTGATATCAATGAACTATAAGACCCTCAACCCTTCCCCCTCTGTCCTTTAGTGACGTCATGCCGTCACAAGATTCTTTCACCGGTATCCTAACAGTCATCCCGGCTTGCTAGTGTGACTGCGTTACCAGCTGGTACCCTGCCAGTAGCAGTTAGTTCAGCCGTCTATGCCACCTTCCTCCTAATTCCCTTCCTTCACAGGAAGTGAATAATATTGGGGGAAGATTGATACGGCTTCCGGTGGGAAACCTAACATACTTTGGAAAGTCCTTAGCTCTCCCTGGAGCTGCTATCCATATTCATTGCCGCCAACTCAGGCCTTTTGTGGATGGGTGGGATCCAGAATCTGCTTCTTTCCCCTTCCATTGGAACTTTAATTCCGGTAAGGAGACAGTAGGCGGTCTGATACTCCTCCTTCAAGCTGTTTATGTTCATTCATAATAGTAGGAAAACTCTCCTTCCTTAATCTTTCTCTCTCTCTATCAGTTAGGCACCGTCAGGTTCTAACCTAACACTGGCAGTGGTGCCAGCAAACTACTGTATAACAACTATGCAGTAATATACATGTTTTCTAACATACTCTGTGTTTCCTATTGCAGACAATTGTTGGGACCTACGATATTTTGTTGAGGTTGAATATTCCCTCAACACCCAGATGGTTTTCCTCGATCATAAGGGACTTAGAATACCCGATCGTTATTGATATATACTACAGGTGGATAATGTTAGTATAAGACATTTACTAACTCTAACTCTAGTTCCTAGAGTTTCTCTACCTTGTATCCTCCCTGTTAGGGAATCTGAATATTAATACTGACGGAGGTCTCAGCTATGGCCCCGGGAGAGGAAATACAGATATGTGTCTTTTCTATTTCCTTTCAAGCTTACTATCCTAAGCTACCATAAACAATAGTGATTACTATTGTTATTAAAAACTATGTTTTTATATCACTGATGTAAAGAACATAGAATATTCATTTGTATTTTTCCTTTACAGGAGGACCCTATGGAGAAGTGCGCAACATTGTTCTGCAACCACAAAGGGAAAGACGTTTGTGGTGCAGGACTCATGCCCCTGCTGCATCGTGACAGGAGTCTTAAAGTATTGGGACCCGAAGGGTTGCCCCACCCTGCTCAACCCTGCTGGCCAATGGCTTCGGTGAAGCCTCCCCCTAGTTACCATAGAGACTAGGGATACAACGAGGGACATCCTTGGCAAATGGGTAAGAGGGTTCCAAAAGAACTCTCCTGGACCATACCTACCCCAATGACTCCCTAAGGTGCCTAATGTTCCCCAAGGCTCTGCCGAGTGCAGTGGTGCCCTCAGGAACAGCTCCGGTCCCCCTTTGTACAACTGAAGATAGACTCGGACCTTAATAAGGCACTAGAAGGCATGGACATCCACCAATAGATATTGTCAGAAGTGTCCACCGACACCGAACAGGACCTACTGCAAGGTGGCCCTGAAGAGGACGTGGACCCTCCCCAAGTGGAGGAAGAAGGATCCGTGTCAACGGCAACAGAAGACCCTCAGTTTGCCGTGGACGGCATACCAACCTCTGCCGTCAACATCCTCGGCCCCAACTCCACAACCAGTTGCCTAGGTCAACACCAAATGAAGAGATTCCTAACATCTCTTCAACGGATGATGGAATTGTTCCAATGGGAACAAGAGACGATGCGGGAATGGCTTAAGGCAGCTGCAAAAAACTGTTGCAGGAGAGGATGGACCGCTTCGGATCCACCAAAGGGCACTGCTAAGAAGCCTCTTAGTGTGTCGGATCTTCCTCACTGCTCCGAAACAAATCCCTGGAGGTATGCGGAACATATGCCTATGATGAATGAGAAACTGTTCGTCTCTGAGAAATTGGGGGCCAGGCAGATTGAAGACATTGAGTTCTGGCCTAACTTTTCGGCCTATCCAAAGTGCTACGTGAGACTGTGGGATGAAACAGTCCCCAAAGAGGTCATTGTTTTCGAACATGAGAAGGCGTAAGCCATCCTTCTGAAGGCCTTGAAGGGAGCCGGGTACACCAACTCCAAAGTCTCAGCACTGAGCAAGAAACACCCCACCTTTCTTGCCCCTTTCTCCATCTCTTTCCCCTTTACGGAGAAAGCACTAGACTTTGCCGTCAAGGCAGTCAATGAGGGAAAACGCTGCCCAACCCTAGAGGAATGCAAGCCATTCTCTCTAGCACTGCCTACCTGCGAGGAGAAGTGGAAGGATGGTCACATAACCTTCTCCGTCTCTAAGTTGGATCCAGAGATAGCAGGACAACAGTTCAATGAGAACCTTCCAAAGTTGCCAGACCATCTTCTGAGGAAGGAACAGGAGTCGAAGGAGAGACTTGCGGCTTCCCTCTTTCAAGAGAACTGTCTGGAAATGAGTGCAGGTCAACATAGTGCCCCAGAAATGTTCATCTTCCTGGCTAAATCTCTCATGGGTACCCTTGTGAAAGACCTATACGTTTTCCTCAGAGCGAGGAGAGCCTGTAGAGAGTTTGTCTTGGCCTCAGCAACCATCAGACACGAACCAAGGAAGTTGATTACCTCGAGCATCTGGGGTAAAGACCTTTTCCCACAGGAACTGGTCCAAGAGATCATTGCCAGAGCAACCACAGAGAATAGGAACCTTCTCCAAAAGTGGGGCATGACTTCGAAATGGAAATATTCCTAGGAAGGAGGTCCCCAGCCCAAGAACAAAAAGGCAAGGAGATCACGTAGACCGGCACAACTCCCCACCATGACTACGACCACGATGCCTCAGACCACCTTCCAGATGGTCCCTCAACAACTGGTAGCCCAGTCACCAATTTTTAACCCTACCTTTGAGAGGCAGTCGACTTCCTTTCACCCCAGTCAGAAAGGAAAAGGCCCTAAGAGAAGTTCTCCAGGGGGTAACTTCTCTCGGGGCCGAGGAGGACTTGGTCGCGGAAACAAATCCGCAGGACCCCCCAAGCAATGAGGGGTTCAAGGTAGGGGGCAGACTACATCACTTTCGGGATCGCTGGACCTTTGATCCCTGGGCCCACAACCTAATCACGAATAGACTTGGGTGGAAATGGAGCAGAACTCCAACCTGTTTTCCAGAATTCTTCAAACACTCCACCCCTTGTTGGAAAAATGTACCTCAGAACTCTTGAACAAGAAGGTAATAAAGAAAGCGAGGTCCATCAAGTTCCAGGGAAGGCTGTTTTGTGTTCCCAAGAAAGACTCAGACAAACTCAGAGTCATTCTAGACTTGTCTCCACCTAACAAGTTCATCGAGAACAACAAGTTCCGGATGCTTACTTTGCAACACATAAGGACCCTTTGCCAAAAGGGGCGTACACGGTCGCAATAGACCTAGCAGATGCTTACTGGCATCTCCCGATGAGTCGCCCTTTCTCCTCTTACCTAGGATTCAAACTACAGAAGAAGAAGTTTGTCTTCAGAGCAATGCCCTTCGGACTGAACACAGCACCAAGGATATTTACAAAGCTAGCAGACACAATCATTCAACAGCTACGCACCGAAGTAGTTCAAGTGGTAGCATATCTGGACGATTTGCTGGTGTGGTCAGCATCGAAGACTACTTGTCTGCAAGCAGCCAACGGGGTGATCCAGTTTTTGGAATACCTGGGCTTCAAGATCAACTGTAAGAAGTTTCATCTCTCTCCAGCTCAACAGTTCCACTGGCTAGGAATCCAATGGAACTTATAGTCACACCACCTCTCCATTCCATCCAGGAAGAGGAGAAAAATAGCGGGATCTGTCTGGAGACTAATCCGTCACAAGAGGATTTCAAGACGCCAACAGGAAAGAGTATTGGGCTCTCACCAGTTTCAAGCAGTGACAGACCCTGTGCTAAAGATGCGTCAGGAGTCTGGAGGAAATACGCATCAAACGCTTGAAGAGATCAAATAAGGTTGACCCCGACCTTGTTGCACACGCAGTTAAGGCCGTGGTCAACAGCCAAGAGCCTATCACGACAAAAAAGTGCATGGGAATTGGTCGCACCAGTTCAAAACTTTTCATATCAACATCTTGGAGGCTATGGCAGTTTTCCTGACGTTGAAGAGACTATCCCCTCGCAGATCAATCCACATTAGATTGGTCCTGGACAACAAGGTGTTAAAATTGACAAGGCTAGAGATCTACCCACATGAACCATGTGATGTTAGCTATCTTCCACCTGGCAAGGAAAGAGGATGGCACCGATCAGCAGTTCACCTACAAGGGTTCTGCAATGTGACGGCGGACGCTTTATCCAGGCGAAAGCCCATAAAGACAGAATGGTCCCTAGACGCAGACTCATTCTCCTTCATCTCGGAAAAAGTCCCAGAACTGCAGATCGACCTCTTCGCAACGAGCGACAGCAAGAAACTATCTCGTTACGTAGTCCCTTACATGTACCCTCAACCAGAAGCGATAGATGCCATGTCCCTCGACTGGAACAGGTGGAATCGCATTTACCTGTTTCCACCAACCAATCTCCTGCTAAGAGTCCTCAACAAGCTAAGATCCTTTAGAGGGACAGCAGCAGTAGTAGCCCCCAAGTGGCCCAAAAGCAATTGGTTCCTTCTAGTCCTAGATCTGAAACTGAAGCTGTTTCCTCTGCTGAATCCAGTGCTATCTCAACTGGTCCTGAAGGCGACTGTCTACGCTTCATCCTCGAGAACCAGCAACCTACATCTCATGATTTTCTCGCCCTAGCAGTGAACAAAAAGTTTGGAATCTCGAAGGATAAAGTTGACTCCATTGAGGAGTACAAGTCAAGTTTGACTAGGAGACAATACGAATCG
>NC_090727.1:199284161-199339161 GCF_036898095.1 Palaemon carinicauda
CTGCTGGGTCACCTGACATCTTTTGAGAAGTTAGTGCCTCACATCCGTCTAAGCATTTGGTCTCTACAGTGGCAGCTGAAGACCTCCTGGTCTCTACAGTTTCAGCTGAAGACCTGGTCTCTACAGTTTCAGCTGAAGACCTTCTGGTCTCAGTACAGAGACCCACTGAGTACCCTATTACTGGTGTAACACGAGCAGAAGAGAGACCTTAGTTGGTGGGTGCTAGACACCAACCTCTTCAGAGGAGTAGACCTCTCTCCTCCCCCGGAATTGTTGCTCTTCACAGACGCATCAAAAGAAGGGTGGGGCTCATCTGTTACACATGACCGCAACCAGGCTTCATTCCGAATCCGAAAGGTGGTGCCACATAAACCTCCTCTAAATAAGGGCAGCCTATCCGGCCCTCAAGCACTTACATTGGCCCCTTTCAGGGCATCACGTAATACAGCACTAATAAATGACAACACTACTGTAGTGGTCTACATAAACAAACAAGGAGGTACTTTTTCACAGTACCTATGTCAACTATCAGTGGAAATCATCAAATGGATGAATAAAAATTTGGTAGCTTTAACAGTTTGCTTCATCCCGGGCAAGAACATGCTAGCGGACAATCTGAGCATGAGGGCTCAGATAGTAGTCTATGAATAGTCCTTGAATCAACAGTCGAAACTCCCGGTGTACTGCTCACCAGTATTGAACCCACAAGCGTTCTGGCAAGACACATTTCAATGCCTAAGGGACAGGATGGACGTTTATATGTTCCCCTCTTTTGCCCAGTAAGGAGGCTATTGAACAAGGTAAGGGCATCCCAAGATCTAGCAATGACCCTCATAGCTTCATAGCTCTGCTTTGGCAACATGCAGAATATTTTCTGGACCTTTTGCATCTGCTTACAGATGCAGCAAGAGAGCTCCCTCCATTTCCCGAGTTACCCGGACAGCCACACATGAAGATATTCCACCGAGCGGTAACATCGCTACGTCTTCACGCATGGAGGTTATCTAGGCACTTCTTGCAAAGAGAGGCTTTTTGAAGCTAGTTGGGAAGTGCATGGTAGGATACCTCCAGGAGTTGTCATCTGCAGTGTACTAGGCGAAGTAGTCCAACTTTTGTGGTTGATGTTGTGGACGGGATATCTCTCCACTCAATGCCTGTATTCCAGCAGAAGTGGAGTTTTTATTGTACCTTATGGAGGAAAAACTACTCGTGTTAGCAGTGAAAGACTTTTGTTCAGCCCTGAGCCTTGCCTTTGAACTGAATTGAGTTAACATTTCCTCTCGGCAGAATTGTCACGCCTCATACGGAACTTCGAGCATTCTTGCCCTGTCGGAAGTCAGACCACCACCTTGGAACGTTGTTAAGGTCTTACATTAACTGAAAGGAGCCTTTATGAGCCTCTCCGTCAAGCCTCAGATAAAGAGTTGGCCTTAAAGACGGCTTTTCTTCTATCCCTGGCCTTGGCGAAGAAAGTCAGCGAGGTACATGTTCTCGTACGACGTCGCCCATTCAAGGGGATAAGGGCAAGTCACACTCTGTTTTGTTCCTGTTTGTTGTAAAGACACAAAATCCATCTGTAGTGGATCCTGAATTCGGGTCCTTTTGGATTGAGTCTCCAATTTGTAACAGACGATCCTGATCAACTATTACTATGCCCTGTAAGGGCTCTGGGGTTATGTCTCAAGAGAACGAGAATAGCTCGACCCCAAATCAATATGCTCTTTGTTAGCACAGGGAAGACCAGGAGGAGAATAGCAAAAAACTTGATCTCCTCATGGATCAGGCAAGTAATAGAAAGAGCACTGTCTTCAGACCACTCGCCGTCCAATAGACGTCTCCGTGCACACGATGTTAGGGAGTAAGAAAATTTCTGTTAGGCAGGTGCGACAAGCAGGCAAGTGGAAACTCCAAACTATGTTCACTGCCCACTACCTGCAAGACATAACCCACAGGAGCCTAGACACTTTTTCAATAGGTCCTGTGGTGACTGCTCAAATCTTGTCTAAATACATCAGCTTCGTTGTGGGACAAATAGCAGAGAGTCGAGGACAGACATTACTCGCCAGTAAGTCTAGGAGGAATGTGTGAGTGACTGGCCACTTCTTACTTCATATTCCCCTCTATTGGGGTACAGTAGCTGAGTGACTCTGCACAGCTGACCTTGTCTTTCTGTGGGTAAGTACCACGCCCTTTGAGTAACTGATATATATGATGTATTTGTTATGTCCCCGTCCTCCTGTCAGGAAGAGTCGGGAAAATTGTAATTTAGCAAAGGGCTCAGCCCGAATACATACTAATCCTTTTTCTCAAAGAAATTTCTTTATTTCAAGTACTGATTGCCTAGCCTGTCATCCTAAGAGGATAACAAGGTGCGAGGATCCCTCAAGGTCAACCTGTACAAGAGGCCATCCTGGGACAGTTACCAGCCAGTTGGTTCACGAACTTCCACCCACCTAAAGGCGTGTCTCCATAGTAAAGAGCAGAAGGTTTGTATTTTTGCTCTGGAACAAATGACAAATTTGGAAATAGTTTGTATTTTTCTTAGCAATACAAGCTTGGAGGTATTTACACATACTGTACTCACCAGCACCTACTCATTGAAAGTCCTGCCGCAAATACAAAAGGGACAGTTAGTCGCTAGTGCTTGTGGGAGGGTGGGCTAGCCTATCCCACTCCACCACAGCTAACTTTCAGTGGGTAGTTACCCCCTGACAAAAAGCCTATCGGCTGGTTTCAGCTTCACCGAAATAAATACTCCATAGTAAAACGCTCCAAGTTTGTATTTCTAGGAAAAATTCAAATAACTAAATTTGTCATGTTTATGAATATTCATACTGAGAGTTTACTTCCCATCTTTCCCTTATTAAGGAGATTGGAGACACAATATGAATATATAGCAAATACATTCATGCTACAAGCTAAAATGGGGTTTACCTGCAATCATAGGTGTACTATCCAACAGGGTCTTCAGATTTTATGCCCCAAGAGAGGGGAAAATGAAAAATGACTGGTTTGCAGCTACCACAGGTCCTATAAAAATGTATCTAACAACCTGTATGTCATGTGACCAAAAACATCGACCCCACATAGAAGTGGGAAAAGATGTAGACAAAGAAGAAGAAGAAGAAAGAACCTGTATGTCAAGTCTTGCAGATAGTGGGCAATGAAGGTTGTTTGTCTCCCCCACACCCCTGTTTGAAGCACCTGCATTACTGAGAGGGTCTTCTTGAATTCCAGGAACGTAATCATATCCCTCGTATTGTTGAGGAAGTGAAGAATTGATGGTACAATCAATGACCTGTCTAATCCATGAGGAAATTGTGTTCCTTGTCACACTCTTCTTGACCTTGTCTGAGCTAACAAACAGATACTTTATCTGTTGGTGAGCTACACAAGTTCATTTGAGATAGTGCCTTAGGGCTCTCACAAAAGCAACTGGCTCAGAATCATTGGTTACTTCCCAAGGACTCCAAACCTGGAAGAAAATAACCCTAGGATTGGAAATTTTCTGATTTTGAGTGTTAGCAACAAACCTAGGGACGAAGCTGAACGTCACTTATCCTCATCCCCTTGAAGGGGCGATGTCGTAGGAGAAACCATGCAACTCGCTTACCATTTTGACAGAGGCTAGGGTAAGAAAGAAGACATTTTCAACGTAAGATCACTGTCTGAACCCCGATTTACAGCTTTTATGGTGCTCCTTTCATTGAACGCAGAACTTTCACAACATTCCATGGTGATTGTCTCACTTCCGAATGAGGACAAACTATGTATGAGCATAGACAGCTCTACTGAAAAGGAAATATCTAACCTTTTCAGTTTAAAGACATGGCTATAAGCTGAGCGCTAGCGTTTTACTGCTGAGACTAAGCATTATTTTTCTTCCCAGAGATATAGTAAAAACTCTGCAATTAGCAGTATTGTGGTTCCGAGTGGAGAAGCACTACTTCCACAACACCAATGACAAAAGATTGCCCACTTTGCTTGGTATACTGTGGTCGAAGACCTCCTGAGGTACCCAGACATTTGTTTCGCCACTGATCGCAAAAATACTCCCTTAGTGAGGAAATGCTGGATAACCTCCAGGCATGAATTCGTAAGGATCCCAGAGCCTGATGGTAAATCTAGGCATGGAGTTGCCATTACTGGTTTTCGAGGAGGGGCAGAATGTCAAGAAACCTTTCTGCCTGTTAACAAGCAGAGCTATCAAGGTCATGGAAAGGTTGGTTGATGATTGCACCCTGTTGAGGAGTTTCCTCATTAGGCAGAACCAGGGAAACGCATGAACGTCCAGATGGTTCCACGAGTGTTTAAATCCGTCCTGAAATGTTGCTTGCGGGTTTGGTACATGTGACCAATATACCAGAAGCTTCCGGTTCAGGGACATTGCAAACAGTTCTGTTGTTGGCAAACTCCCAAAATCATCACTTTGTTTGCTATCCAAGGGTCCAGAGACCACTCAGAACCAACTATCTGAGTCATACAACTATCCAAGTCTTCACTTTGGAGAATGTGTCCTGTGTGATTTTGAACAGTTTGCCAACATAGAAATTATATGTTAGCATATTCTTGATATTGTCGTGACCTTGAAATTAGCTGACAACAACACCAAAATGAAAACAATCAGTAACTGTTGTTAAAATACACCTTTAAATTGATAATAGAAAAGTATAAAAAGAAGATTGGATTTCAGACGTCCTTTATAGTTCACTACCTGCAAGATGTAACCCACAGGAACCTAAAAGCCTAGGTCCTGGAGTAGCGGCACAACATACGGTTTAAGATATCTCGCCTCTCTTGCAAGACAAATAGCAGTTGGTCAAGGGCAGACGTTATCCGGTATTAGTCTGGAATGAACGGTAAGAGTGTCTGGCTGCTGCTTCCTTCATTTTCCCCTCTTAGGGCACAGCACCTGTGGAAGTCTACAAACTGGCCTCCTCCGTCTACAGGTAGAAACCATGTCCCCTGCGTAGCCTAAAATATGAATGTAGTGTCTGAACGAATGATAAATAAATTGGGAAATAATTTGTAGTTTTCCTAACTATACAATCCTTGAGCTCTTTACACATTCTTTGTCATGCTATCACCTAATCCCCTTACAAGTCCTGCCTGCAATAAAAAAGTGACGGTTTTCCTCTGGGGTGTGTGTGTGTGAGCGGGATGGCTAGTCTACCCCCAACTAATTAGTGGTGGGTAGTACCTCGCTAAAATGTCTTGGCTAGTTTCAGCTTTTGCTGAAATAATCTCTATTGTAAAGCACTCAAGATTTGTATTGTTAGGAAAAATAAAAATTATTTCAAAATTTGTCATGTTTGGTTAATGTTATAGAATTAATTTATGGTTGTACAATTAAAATAATTTTGAAAACACTTTAAGGCAAATGTTTAAGATATTATTTTGGACATAAGCCAGAAAATAACAATTGTTGGTTTTTTTTACATTGTACTATAGTATTTCCATTTATTTGCAGTACTGTAATTATGGAGTCAGGTTTAGTCTTATAGCATTTGTTTTCACACACATAGTTTCCTTTAGCATGATGTTGCTTTAATATTTCAGCAAAAGTTTTATGTGAGAAGAAACAATAAAGGTTTGTGTAGATATAAATAAGTGAATTACTTATCTCTTTCTTTGTTGGCACAATCGGGAGATGTGGCTGAGGAACCAGCGTACTGCTAGCCAAACGGGAAATTTTACTTGATTATTAGGCCATAAAATTTATTGCAAGCCATTTGTTAGCTTAAATACATGATGGAATAAAAAGCCATTCTTCTATAAGAGTAACAAGATCGAAATTTGAGAAGACATCTATACGTGAATAATTTCACTCGGACTCCTACTCCATGTTTTTGAAAGACTAAGGCTGCTTTATTTTTTCATACAAAAAAATCACCAATATCAAAGGTTTTTGATATTTCTGTCAGACAAAGTTTTATATAGGAATTAATCTTTAGGTAGTGAAGAGGCTCCAGTTTTAGTCAAGTTCTTAGGCATGTAGAAAAATCTTTCTGATGTTGCAATTTAATACATTAGTCAAGAATCATATTATTGTTTGCATTCCTAGACTTTCTTTGAAGTATCATAGATAAATGGTAAGGTAAATTTTCAGCAGATGATGTTATTCGATCACTTTTCATTTTTTAGATTCCAATTTAAAGTTTAATCTACATTTTCACATGTTTCCACTTCTCCATATATGTGTATTTAAAACCTTTTTTAATTTACACTCTAATAAGTGACATGTTTACCATAAGAAAAATTGAGTAAATTTTCAGATGCAATAATAAGGCTACAGTTTATTGCCAGACAGACATGGTATGCTGTAGATGTCATTTCAGCCTCAAGCACTGTATTGACAGAAAGTGCATGAGAATTTTTTGGTATTCCAGGTTTTGTGTAAGCTCCCATCATACTTGAAGATGCCCCAGCTAGAAGTGACACAGGAGTACCGAGATGGTTTCATTAAGGCACGTAATACATTCTTGCATCAGTTGGTGTTTGATCCCATTGAGCGATTATTGAAACCTTTAAATGATTACCCAGATGGAAAAGGACCACTCGATTTTCCTTATGCTGGGAAATTCTTTGGCCACGATAGGGCATTGCAGATAGCCTTAGGAAATGTTAACGTTCAGACTGGTGAAACTGTGGATAACTTCAACCCTGAATATTATAAGGTTAGTGTATATTTCATGTAAAATTCTCTTTAATGTGACTGAAATTTTCATAGAGCATGAATGCTTATGTAAAATTGATGATGTTATATGATTTGAATATTATAGAAGAGTGACATATCTATTGTGTGGTTATACTGTACTAGGAAAAAAGTAAATGGTATCTGTAATAAGTAATGAACGATCATCTTTGAATCCTTTGAAATTAATTTTATATTCTATAGGTAGTAGGTTGGCCAGGGCACCAGTCACCCATTAAGATACTAGCACTAGATGACTATTGTGACCTTTGATTGGCTAGACAGTACTACATTAGATCCCTTGTACTGGTTGTGGCTCATTTTCCTCTGCCTACACACATACACCGAATAGTCTGGCCCATTCTTTCCACATTCTCTTCTGTTTTCATACATACATATACCAAGGCACTTCCCCCAATTTTGGGGGGTAGCCGACATCAAACAAATGAAACAAAAAAAGGGACCTCTCCTCTCTACGTTCCTCCAAGCCTGACAAGGGACTCAACAGAGTTCGGCTGGTACTGCTAGGGTGCCACAGCCCACCCTCCCCTGTTATCCACCACAGATGAAGCTTCATAATGCTGAATCCCCTACTGCTGCTACCTCCGCGGTCATTCAAGGCACCGGAGGAAGCAGCAGGGCCTACTGGAACTGCATCACAATCGCTCACCATTCATTCCTATTTCTAGCACGCTCTCTTGCCCTTCTCACATCTATCCTCCTATCACCCAGAGCTTTCTTTACTCCATCCATCCACCCAAACCTTGGCCTTCCTCTTGTACTTCCCCATCAACTCTTGCATTTATCACCTTCTTTAGCAGACAGCCATTTTCCATTTTCTCAACGTGGCCAAACCACCTCAACACATTCATATCCACTCTAGCTGCTAACTCGTTTCTTACACCTGTTCTCACCCTCACTACTTCGTTTCTAACCTTATCTACTCGAGATACATCAGCCATACTCCTTAGACACTTCATCTCAAACACATTCAATTTCTGTCTCTCCGTCACTTTCATTCCAGATCCATACATCACAGTTGGTGCAAATACTTTCTCATACAGAACTCTTTTTACATTCATGCCCAACCCTCTATTTTTTTACTACTCCCTTAATTGCCCCCAACACTTTGCATCCTCCATTCACTCTCTGACATACATCTGCTTCCACTCCACCATTTGCTGCAACAACAGACCCCAAGTACTTGAACTGATCCACCTCCTCAAGTAACTCTCTATTCAACATGACATTCAACCTCGCACCACTTTCCCTTCCTGTATATCTCATAACCTTACTTTTACCCGCGTTAATTCTCAACATCCTTCTCTCACACACCCTTCCAAATTCTGTCACTAATCAGCCAAGCTTCTCTTCCTCGTCTGCAACCAGTACAGTATCATCCGCAAACAACAACTGATTTACCTCCCATTCATGGTCATTCTCGTCTACCAGTTTCAATCTTCGTCCAAGCACTCGAGCATTCACCTCTCTCACCATTCCATCAACATACATGTTAACCCTTTTACCCCCGGGGTATTTGGAAATTTCCAACCCTTAACCCCCAAGGGGTTATTTTTTTCCTAGCATATTTTGCAGTATATTTTTTTTAAATTGCTCTAACAGCCTTAATTTTTGTCATAGAGAGGTCAGGTTGGTCTCATTCTCTTGGAAAATGCTTGAATTTTCTCAAAAAATTATCAAAAAATATGAAAAACAAATGTTTATAGCATTTTTTTGCAAGGACGTACCGGTACGTCCATGGGGGTAAAGGGATGGCTTTTGTGAAACGTACCAGTACGTCCTTTGGGGGTAAAAGGGTTAAACAACCACGGCGACATCACACATCCCTGTCTCAGCCCCACTCTCACCGGAAACCAATCGCTCACTTCATTTCCTATCCTAACACATGCTTTACTACCTTTGTAGAAACTTTTCACTACTTGCAACAACCTTCCACCAACTCCATATAACCTCATCACATTCCACATTGCTTCCCTATCAACTCTATCATACGCTTTCTCCAGATCCATAAACTCAAAATACACCTCCTTACCTTTTGCTAAATATTTCTTGCATATCTGCCTAAATCGCTCACTTCATTTCCTATCCTAACACATGCTTTACTACCTTTTTAGAAACTTTTCACTACTTGCAACAACCTTCCACCAACTCCATATAACCTCATCACATTCCACATTGCTTCCCTATCAACTCTATCATACGCTTTCTCCAGATCCATAAACTCAACATACACCTCCTTACCTTTTGCTAAATATTTCTTGCATATCTGCCTAACTAAAAATCTTATTCATACAACCCATCCTCTTCTAAAACCACCCTGTACTTCTAAGATTGCATTCTGTTTTATCCTTAATCCTATTAATCAGTACTCTACCATACACTTTTCCAACTACACTCAACAAACTAATACCCCTTGAATTACAACACTCATGTACATCTCCCTTACCCTTATATAGTGGTACAATACATGCACAAACCCAATCTACTGGTACCATTGACAACACTAAACACATATTAAACAGTCTCACCAACCATTCAAGTACAGTCACACCCCCTTCTTTCAACATCTCATCTCTCACACCATCCATACCAGATGCTTTTCCTACTCTCGTTTCATCTTGTGCTCTCCTCACTTCCTCTCTTGTAATCTCTCTCTCATTCTCATCTCCCATCACCAGCACCTCAACACCTGCATCAGCAATTATATCTGCCTCCCTATTATCCTCAACATTTAGTAAACTTTCAAAATATTCCGCCCACCTTTTCCTTGCCTCCTCTCCTTTCAACAACCTTCCATTTCCATCTTTCACTGTCTTCAATTCTTGAACCAGCCTTCCTTACTCTCTTCACTTCTTTCCAAAACTTCTTCCTATTCTCTTCATATGAATGACCCAATACCTGACCCCACCTCAGGTCAGCTGCCCTCTTTGCCTCACTTACCTTGTGCTTTACTTCCACATTTTTCTCTCTATATCTTTCATACTTCTCTATGCTATTATTCTGCAGCCATTTTTCAAAAGCCCTCTTTTTCTCTTCCACTTTTACCTTCACTCCTTTATTCCACCATTCACTGCCCTTCCTCATGCTGCCTCCAACAAACTTCTTGCCACACACATCACTTGCAATCCCAGCAAAAATTTTCTTTTACTAACCTCCACTCCTCCTCTAAATTACCAGTTTCTCTTACTTTCACTTTGTCATATGCCATTATCAACCTTTCTTGATATTTACTTTTTACCCCCAGTTTTATTAGCTCTTCAACCCTCACTAGCTCCCTTTTACATCCACCTACTCTATTCCCCCACTCTTTTGCTACAACTAATTTTCCTTCCACCAAAAATGATCAGACATACTATTAGCCATACCCCTAAACACGTGCACGTCTTTCAATCTTCCAAACATTCTTTTAGTTATCAAGACATAATCCATCAATGCCCTTTCTACCACTCTTCCATTTGCCACTCTTACCCATGTATACTTGTTTTATGAATAGAACTTACCTGGCAGTTATATATACATAGCTAATTATCTCTAATAATATATATTTCGGCAGAATTTTTCTAAACGTGGCAACCGCCTTGTGGTGGTTGGGTGGTAACACCCGTTAAAGGGTGGTAGGAGGAATCATTCCCGTTTTCTGTTCTTCAGTTCATCTCTGCCGGCCGGATCGACAACACGTTGGTCCGTCTTTAAGAGTTTTTCTTTGCTTTCCCTGTATCGGTGTACCAGTCTGCTATTTCGTGAAGTACTCTGATTTGGGGTTTTGGCAATCGTGTTTTTGTTATTTCTTTGCTTTTTTGCTGTTTTCATTATGAGTGAAAAAAGTCATTACCGTGTCTGTGCGAATGAGGAATGTAAGGTGAGACTACCGAAAATGGCGGTAGACCCTCACACCGTGTGTTTGAATTGTAGGGGTTTTGTTTGTGCCCTTAATAATAGGTGCGGGGAATGTAAAGTTTTGGATGAAAAGGATTGGTTGATTATGAAGCGCTATGTGCGTAAACTAGAGCTCGATAGAGTTAGGAGAGCTTCTAGGTCTAAGTCTAAGTCTGTTAGTGGTAAGGAAGACGAAATTAGTGTAGATTTATCTTTTGAACCTATAATTGATTCCTCTTTGGAAGTTGATCCTTCCCTTGAGTTAATAACTCCTGCCCCTCCTACAGGATCCGTATCTGCGGATGACCCTCGGTACGCTAGCCTGGCTGCCGAGTTGAAGGCCATTAAAGAACAACTGGAGGCCTTTAAAGGTAAGGATAGTGAAAGTGCTTGTGTTAGTGCAGTGGAGGTGGCGACTGACCGAACCTGTCATTACCCTAGGCCTAGACCTCTACCAAGCTCCCAGGACCAAGGGAGAAGGTACATCGACAACCGAAAGGGGGTGAGAGGTACGTACCCTCGGTCAGCCGTCGCCTCAAACAGCCCTGTTGCCGATTCCCAGGCTGTTCTTGACTGTCACGGAAAAGACGT
This sequence comes from Palaemon carinicauda, assembly GCF_036898095.1. NCBI lineage: Eukaryota > Metazoa > Arthropoda > Malacostraca > Decapoda > Palaemonidae > Palaemon > Palaemon carinicauda. Next base: position 199,295,344 of record NC_090727.1, read on the forward strand.
GTCGGATGTGTTAATTTCTTCTCCTAATTCGCCCAGACGTAAATTGAAGTTTGAAGCGTCAAGACCTACTAAGAGGAGATGGAACCGTGACGAAGTGTCTCGTTCTTTCTCTCCCGGTTCTAGCAGTTATGAACCTTGTCCGTCGGAGGATGATTTCGACTCCGTGCCTGTGAAAAGGGCGAAGCCTGAGCCTACTGCCGAAGCTCCTCCCCCTTCTACGAGTGTTATCAGTCAACCCTCCCCTTCGGGGCCGCAAGACCCAGCTGATGTTGCTAAATCCTTTATGTCTGTCATGCAGGAACAACTTTTTACGATAGTGCAAGCATTTAGCCGCCCTCACGCCCAGTCTGATAGACGTAAAGACGACTCGTTACTATTAAGAAGTCTGCTTTCAAGAGAGAACGGAGTTCTTTTCTAAAGAAAACTTCTCCCTCTCTGCGCCAGGATGAGGAATGTGTGCTTTCACAAGGCGATACTTCTTCTCGATACCAGGACGATACGGTTTCTCGTTCTCGATACCGGGACGATACTATCTCGAACGATGCTGCTTCTCGTTCACGATACCAGCACGATACCTCCTCTCGTTCGCTTCGCCACGACGATACCTCCTCTCGTTCACTACGCCAGGACGATACCGCCTCTCGTTCACGACGCCACGACGATACCGCCCCTAGTTCTCGACACCTGGACGATACCGCCTCTCGTTCACGACGCCATGACGATACCGCCTCTCGTTCACGACGCCACGACGATACCGCCCCTAGTTCTCGACACCTGGACGATACCGCCTCTCGTTCACGACGCCATGACGATACCGCCTCTCGTTCTCGACGCCAGGACGATACCGCCTCTCGCTCTCGGCACCAGAACGATACTGCCTCTCGTTCTCGGCGCCAGGGCGATACCAGCCTGCCTCTTCGGGACGATACTGCCTCTCGTTCCAAGGATTCTTCTAGCGCTGGGCTCCAGGATGCAACCTATCTTTTGCAGGACGATTCCTTTGATTTGCCATTGTCGGATTCTAAGGAACCTTCTTCTCGTTCGAAGGATGTTGCAGATGTGGATCAGGACCTCGTGGAGGTTTCTGATGACGATGATAAACCTGCCGACGCTGCTGGAGATTACAAAGTTCTCTCTCGCTCCCTTCTTGAACTTTTTGGAGAGGAATTCCAACCTGCTGCCCCTCAATCTCCACAATCCCAATTTAACAGAAAGAAGGCCAAGAAACAGTCGGCCTTCATCAAGATGAAACTGTTGATTTCTGCAAAGAAGGCTCTTGCAAAGATTGATGACTGGATGAAGGAGCGGAGACAAGCAGTTAAGACTTCCTTCTCGTTTCCACCAGCTCGTCTTGCTTCAAAAGCGGGTATGTGGTATGAAACTGGGGAACCTTTGGGTCTGGGAGTGCCTTCCTCCTCCAAGGGTGACTTCTCTGGCTTAGTGGACTCTGCTAGAAGGCATGCTCTCAACTCAGCCAAGGTCATGTGGTCGATGTCGGAGCTGGATCATCTCGTCAAAGGTATTTTTAGAGCCTTTGAGGTTTTTAGTTTTCTAGACTGGTCGCTAGGGACTCTGGCAAGGAAAACTGACCAGATGGAAGGAACTAGGGACCTTACCAGTATTATGTCCTGTATGGACAAGGCCCTCAGAGATGGGGCGAATGAGTTGGCTGCGCTGTTCTCAGCTGGGATCCTAAAGAAGAGAGCCCTGCTTTGCTCTTTTACTTCAAGGTCTGTTACCATTGCGCAGAAGTCTGAGCTTCTTTACGCCCCCCTGTCTCAACATCTTTTTCCCGAGTCCCTGGTTAGAGACATTACGCTTTCACTGGCCCAAAAAGCCACCCAAGACCTTTTATCTCGTTCTGCTCGTAAGCCCTTGGCAGCCACTCCTTTGAAACGGGAGGAAAAGAAATTCCAGCTGCCCTTTCGGGGCAGGACTACTTCTTCAAGACCAGATTTTAGAGGAAGAAGGCAAGAATCAGGGCCAAGATCTACCAGGGGTTCGTTCAGATCTCGCTCCAGAAAATGAAGTTCGTCTCTTCCAGACCGTAGGCGCAAGACTGTCAGGTTTTTGGCAGTCTAGGAAGAGGAGAGGGGCGGACACCTGGTCCCTCTCAGTCATCAAGGAAGGATACAAGATCCCCTTTCTGAAGAAACCTCCTCTCGCAGATGCTCCGCTGGCCTTAGTAGCCTGGTACACAGATCCGGGGAAACAGAAGGCCCTAATAGACCTAGTCGACCAAATGCTAGACAAGGGAGCGTTAGAACCGGTTCGGGATCTATCCTCCCCAGGCTTTTACAATCGCCTGTTTCTAGTCCCCAAGAACTCGGGCGGATGGAGACCCGTCCTGGATGTCAGCTCTCTCAACGTCTTTGTGGAGAAGACAAAGTTCTCCATGGAGACGACTCAGTCGGTGCTGACATCAGTACGTCCAGGGGACTGGATGGTGTCCCTCGACTTGCAGGACGCGTATTTCCATGTCCCCATCCATCCGACTTCAAGGAAGTACCTGAGATTTGTAATGCAGGGCAAGTGCTTCCAATTCAGAGCTCTTTGCTTCGGTCTCAGCACGGCTCCTCAAGTCTTCACCAGGATAATGGTGAATGTGTCAGGCTGGCTGCATCAGGAGGGGATAAGGATATCCTTCTATCTGGACGATTGGCCGATTCGTTCACGATCAAGGGAGAAATATCTGGAGGATTTACGGAAGACTTTTATGATGGCTCAAGATCTAGGCCTGGTCATCAACAGGGAGAAGTCTCAGATCAAGCCGAATCAGACTATTCTCTATTTGGGGATAGTTCTGAATTCAGTTCTTTTTCGGGCTTCTCCCCCACAGGAAAGACAGACCAAGTGTCTCGTAAAAGTCAGAACTTTCCTGGACAAGAAGAGGTGCTCAGCGAAGGAGTGGATGAGTTTGCTGGGGACTCTATCCTCCCTCGAACACTTTGTCTCTGGGGAGACTCCATCTAAGGCCTCTTCAGCACTTTCTTTCGAAAACGTGGAACAGAAAGACGCAGGAAGACTCCTTTTCCTTCCCCATTCCAACAGAAGTCAAGAATCTTCTGAAGTGGTGGCTGGATCCAGCCTTGTTAGGGGAAGGGATCTCCTTACACAAGAAGAACCCAGACCTAGTGTTGTTTTCAGACGCATCAGAGTCAGGTTGGGGGGTAACACTAGGAAGCAAGGAGGTCTCAGGCTATTGGGAAGGAATTCAGCTGGAATAGCACATCTACAACAAAGAGCTGATGGCCATTTTTCTGGGGCTATAGGCCTTCAAAGACTTGGTGTCTGGGAAGATTGTGGAGGTCAACTCAGACAACACCACAGCTCTTGCTTACATCAGGAAGCAAGGGGGGACTCACTCTCTGTCTCTGTTCGAGACAGCAAGGGAGCTTCTTCTTTGGGCGAAGGAGAACAAGATAGGTCTGCTGACGAGGTTTGTTCAGGGACAGAGAAATGTGAGGGCGGACATGCTCAGCAGGAAAGGGCAGGTCCTTCCCACAGAATGGACCCTCAACCAACAGGTCTGTCAGAGTCTCTGGAGGCTGTGGGGAGACCCCTCATCGATCTTTTTGCCTCCAACTTATCCAAGAGGATCCCAACTATTGCTCCCTGGTTCCGGACAAGGAGGCAATAGCAGTAGACGCCTTTTTGATGGATTGGATGGGGATGGACACGTATGCCTTTCCCCCGTTCAAGATCATCAATCTGGTAGTCAGGAAATTCGCTCTCCTCGATTCGGGACGAATGATCCTGATAGCTCCTTTCTGGCCGATGAGGTAATGATTCACGGAGGTGGTGGACTTGTTGATGGACTTTCCAAGAAGCCTCCCTGCAAGTCCAAAGCTGCTCAGACAACCCCACTTCGAGAGGTATCATCAAAACCCCCTCGCTCTCAATCTGACTGCCTTCAGACTATCGAGAAGCTCGTCAGATCGAGAGGATTTTCAGCGCAAGCTGCGAAAGCTATCGCCAGAGCTAGGAGGGTCTCTTCACAGAGGGTCTACCAGTCCAAGTGGGAGACTTTTAGGGCTTGATGTAGGAAGCACAAGATTTCCTCATCCACTACCTCTGTGAGCCAGATTGCGGATTTCTTGTTGTACCTCAGGCAGGACGCTAAGCTGGCTGTGTCCACTATCAAGGGGTACAAAAGTATGCTCGCTTCAGTCTGTCGGCATAGAGGCTTGGACTTGTCTCGCGATAAGGACTTACATGACCTCTTGAAGTCTTTTGAGACAACCAAGCAGGTCCAGTTAAAGCCCCCTTCTTGGAACCTTGATGTGGTTCTTAAATTTCTGTGCACCAAGAGATATGAGCCCTTCTCACAGGCTACCCTTAGGGAGGTTACGAAGAAAACCCTCTTCCTTTTGGCCTTAGCAACTGCTAAAAGAGTCAGTGAAGTCCATGCAATTGAAAAGCAGGTAGGCTTCAATCTGAATGGGGCAGTTTGTGCCTTAAGATTAGACTTCCTCGCTAAGAACGAGAACCCTTCTAAGCCCTGGCCAAGGACCTTTAAGGTTCCTAACTTGACTAACCTAGTGGGTCAAGAGCAAGAGAGGCTCCTCTGTCCAGTACGAGCCCTCAAGGCCTACTTGTCTTGCACAAAAAATGTGAGAGGCTCTTCTAGCTCCCTGTGGTGTTCTGTGAAAGATCCTCAGAAGCCCCTTTCCAAGAACGCTTTGTCTTTTTTCCTGAGGGAAGTTATAAGAGAAGCGCATCTCTTGTGTGAGGAGGAACACTTCGGACTTTTAAAAGTGCAGGCTCACAAAGTGAGAGCCATTGCGACCTCGCTTGCTTACCGCAAGAACATGTCGGTCAGACAAATTATGGATGCGACATTCTGGAGGAGCAACTCTGTGTTCGCCTCTCATTACCTCAGAGAGGTGAGAGTGGATTATGAGAAATGCTATACCTTGGGCCCATATGTAGCTACGGCTTCTGTATTAGGCAAAGGAGTTACTACCTCCCCTCAACCTTAGTTTTGTATACTTGTGCGTAGGTTGGTGTTTTTATTGGTTGTCTGAGGACTTCGACTTGTGTACAGTCACCTCAGTCTAGTTAGATAATTTTTATCTACTTTGCAAAAGTTAGGTGGTTGGTTTTGGTAAGGTTGCAGTTTTTATTTTGGGCAACAGGTAGTCCTGAAGTCTAGTCAGATTGTTGGTCTCACCCCGTTGACAGACTCGATTGAGTGTTTTCAGCACTGCAGGTCACATCCTGGCTGACACTCCTAAGGGAAAGCGACTCAAGAGGCAGGAACCTTTGAAGTCAGCTACCTTAGTAGGTAAGGAATCAAGGTGTTTTTTTATCCTACAACTTTTTTGGTTGTTTCCCCCAACGATGTTTACTGTCTATCACCCTCCTCCAAGTGTGTTAATCAGCTATGTATATATAACTGCCAGGTAAGTTCTATTCATAAAAATGGAGTTTTTACGATAAAACAAAGTTTTATGAATACTTACCTGGCAGTTATATATACATTCGAAGGCCCACCCACCTCCCCTCAGGAGACAGGTCGGGTATAGATGAACTGAAGAACAGAAAACGGGAATGATTCCTCCTACCACCCTTTAACGGGTGTTACCACCCAATCACCACAAGGTGGTTGCCACGTTTAGAAAAATTCTGCCGAAATAGAGATTATTAGAGATTATTAGCTATGTATATATAACTGCCAGGTAAGTATTCATAAAACTTTGTTTTATCATAAAAACTCCATTTTTTATCTTTCTTTTTGAAAAAGCTAGAACTTATCACCATCTCTTGCTCAACACACATATCTACCAGTCTCTCACCACTCATTTTCACCTGGTACGCCATACTTCCCAATGACACCTTCTACCTCTCCAGCGCCCACTCTAGCATTCAAGTCACCCATGACAACTACATAATTCCTTCTACCCAGTCCTTCTACACACCTAGTTAATTCATTCCAGAACTCATTTCGCTCTTCTTCACTTTTCTCACATCCTGGCCCATACGCACTGACAAAAGCCCAACATTCCCTACCCAACCTAACCCTTACCCACATTAACCTAGATGATATCTCCTTCCATTATTATTATTATTATTATTATTATTATTATTATTACTTGGTAAGCTACAACCCTAGTTTGAAAAGCAGAATGCTATAAGCCGAGGGGTCCCAACAGGGAAAATAGCTTAGTGAGGAAAGGAAACGAGGAAAAATAAAATATTTTAATAAGAGCAACAATATTAAAATAAATATCACTTTATAAACTATAAAAACTAACAAAACAAGATGAAGAGAAATAAGATATAAGATAGAACAGTGTGCTTTAGTGTACCCTCAAGCAAGAGAACTCTAACCCAAGACAGTGGAAGAGCATGATACAGAGGCTATGGCACTACCCAAGATTAGAGAACAATGGTTTGATTTTGGAGTGTCCTTCTCCTAGAAGAGCTGCTTACCATAGCTAAAGAGTCTCTTCTACCCTTACAAAGAGGAAAGTGGCCACTGAACAATTACAGTGCAGTAAGAAGAACTGTTTGGTAATCTCAGTGTTGTCAGGTGTATGAGGACGGAGGAGAATATGTAACGAATAGACCAGACTACTATTCGGTGTGTGAATGTGTAGGCAAAGGGAAAATGAAATGTAAACAGAGAGAAGGATCCAATGTAGTACTGTCTGGCCAGTCAAAAGACCCCATAACTCTCTAGTGTTAGTATTTCAATGGCTGGCTGGTGCCCTGGCCAGTCTACATTCCACTACTTTACCTGTCATCCATTTACTCAGCAATAAAGCCACACCTTCTCTTGCTCTTCCCCTTTCAATCCCAGACACTCTACCAGACATTTCACCAAACATCACTTCACCTTTCCCTTTTATCTTTGTCTCACACAAAGCCAATATATCCATCCTTCTATTCCTAAACATACTTCCAATCTCACTCTCTATCGTACTACATCCACGCACTTTCAAACACCCCAAAACTAGAGTGCGGTAGCAGTCACTCTCCCCCCATCTCCACCTCTTTGATGTCTCAGGATTATAATACAGGAGAGGGGGTTCCCAGCCCCCTCATCCCGTCTCTTTTAGTCGCCTCTTACAACACACAGGGATACGTTGGCGCTATTCTAATTGTTTTTATGCCCCCGTGGCATACACCTGGCAAAACTGAGATTACCAAACAATTCTTCCTTGTTCAAGGGGTTAACTTCTGCAATATAATTGTTCAGTAGCTACTCTCCTCTTGATAAGGGTAGAAGAGACACACTAGTTAGTAAGCTGCTCTTCTAGGAGGACACTCCAAAATTAAACCATTGTTCTCTAGTCTTGGGTAGTGGCGTAGTCTCTGTACCATGGTCTTCCACTGTTTTGGGGTAAAGTTTCTCTTGCTTGAGAGTACACTCAGGGACACTATTCTATCTTATTTCTCTTCCTCTTTTTTTTTTTTTTTTTTTTTTGAAGTTTTAATAGTTTATATATGAAAAATCTATTTTAGTGTTGTTACTGTTCATAAAACATTTATTTTGATTTTTCATTACTTCTCTTGTAGTTTATTTATTCCCTTTTTACTTTCCTCATTCGGCTATTTTTCATGTTAAAGGTTTTTGCTTTTAGCATACTGCTTTTCTAGCATAGCTAGTATTAATGATAATGATAATAGAGGAAACTACACAGTAGTGCAAAACAAAGGGTCCCTCAGAGCTGTCTGATGCAGATGACAGTTTAATGACAGAATCTTGTGGAAATGTTTAAAAGGCAATGAATGGAGAGGGGAGTATTAAAACTGTGAAAGCAAAAGGAAATTAAGGCGGCCGACCAGCTAATGCCATTTTTGAAGGACAGGACTTCGACATTCATACCACTTATAAAGTAACTTGAGACTTCTCCAAACCACGTTATGGTTTATGCCTCTAACCTTGGATTTTGTGACGCCGATACAATTTAGTAATACCTTGAGATACGAGTTTAATCTATTCCGGGTCCGAGCTCGTATTTCAATTTGCTCGAATCTCAGATGAATTTTTCCCATATAAAATACAGTAATTAAAAACAAATTATTCGTTCCCACCCTCTGAAAAAAGCCCTAAAAACAGTATATTACAGAGGAAAAACATATTTTTAATTGTTGTAATCAACATCCTACGCTAACAAAATAAATAGCTATGAACTGGTTATGAAATGTAACATTATTATGGAGTTCTTACCTTCGAGACAGACGGTAGAGGCTAACGGCAGTGTGTTCGGAGGAGGAGGCGGGAGAGAGGACGGGGAGGAGAGAGACTTGATGGCAACACTTTTGGTACACAACACTTTTGTAACACTACGTAACAAAACCTTAACTTTAAATTCAACTTGAATGAAATTCAACATTAAATTTAACTTATATGAAATTAGCTTACTGTACACACACTTAAAGATAAAATGTTAATCTTACATTACACTAAACTTCATTCTACATTTTGTTTTCATTTTCATTTTTTTACTTTTCTTCTTCCAGCTTGGCTCTTTTTGCCTCACTCTCACCTGCACTTTTTGACGGCCTTTTTAAAAGGACCCTATCTTGGTATATTTGCTTTTGACTCCCCTTGAAAATGTTGCGAAAATGATGCACACAAGTGTCGTCACAATAGGCTAACACATGACCACTCGCCAAGTTGTCCGGGTGCCTCTTTTCCATAAAATTAGAAAACTCCTGCCACTTCGCTAACATATCTTTGATTTCTGCCGTAGAAAGGCGGCCCTCGTCTTCCACCTACTCCTCGCTACTGAGCTCCTGCAACACCTGCGAATGTTGCATCGCCTGGAGCTCGATCAATTCCTGTGTCATGAGCTCTTCCTGATGCTCCTCGACAAGGTCGTTCAAGTCTTCCTCGCCTACCTCCAGCCCCATGGACTTTCCAAGAGACACGATTTCATCCATCACAACAGGTCTTGACATCAACTTTAGATATTTTCTTGCTACGCAATTTCTCGACCCTTTGTGATGAACTGAGTAGCATTGAATTTTACTTGAGAGTCAGGGTCGCTTGTTCCACTTTAGGGAACTTGCTAGCCCTTAGGGGTGGGGAACAACAGTCACAATTCCGGGGCATTGTTGACAACTCTACGGGGTAATTGGTTGATCAGGCAGTCCAGTACCCTTCCTATTATTTGATGATCGGAGGGTAAAATCTTTTCTCATGGGTCCACTGGTGACTCAAGTCCAAATAGAATCAAGTAAGCTATTCTCCAACATCCTGGTTCAACTAAGGTCCAAAGAACTGACGGACCTCAGATGGTGGGTGGCAGACGAGAACCTTTGCAAAGAGGTCAATCTTCTCATTTCACCGCCTCTAGAACTGATACTCTTTGGATGCATCAAAAGATGCTGGGGACCCCATATGCCGCACCAAACCATCTCCATCCTTTGATCCAAATCAGAAAGGTACAAACATATAAATCTCTTAGAGAACCATCTAGCAGTAGAAATACTCAGATGGACAGAAGACAGCTGTGTCCCAATCTACTCGCTTCATTCCAGGCAACAGAAATGTGTTTGCAGGCAATCTGAGCTGAGCGACTCAGATAGTGAACTCCGAGTGGTCTTTGAATCATCTAGTAGCCAACAAAGTCCTAACTTTTATGGGGTTCCCCAACTGCGGACCTGTTCCAAACAGCCCTGAACCTCAGGCTCCCACTCTACTGTTCCCCAGTCCTGGACCCCCAGGCTCTCTGCCAAGGGGCATTCTAACAACGGTGGGACTACGTAGATGTGTCCACTCTTCCCCCGTTCTGTCTAATAAGAAAGTCCTCAACCAAGTCAGGACAAGCAAGAACTTATCAATGACTAATAGCTCCACTATGGCATCACACACCTTCTGCAGCTCCCAACGTGCCAACATTTTCCATAAAGATGTAGCTTTGCTTTGATTTAAAGCCTGGAAACTGTACAGCGCCTCCTCTCTCAGAGGGGCTTTTCACAACGAGTTGCAGAACAGATGTCTAGACACTTTAGACGCTCTTCAGTGTAGGTCTTCCAATGAAGTGGTCGTTTTTTTGTGGCTGCTATTGTGAAGGGGGTATCACTCCCCTAGATACCTCTATTCCAACAATAGCGTAGATCCTTGTACTCTATCAGGAAGAAATGTTTCTCACGGTTTTGACAGTTAAAGGCTACTGTTCAGCCTTAGGTCTCCACTTTAAACTTAAAGGAATAGATATTTCCTCTTTGTTGGAACTTTTTCTCCTCATACGAAGTTAGGAGATGACTTGTCCCCAGTCAGAGGTTATACCTCCTCCTTGGATTAGGGTTCAAGTCTTTCAGTCTCTGAAGGCAACTCCCTACGAACTATTGGTGCTATGTAAATTCCACCCACGAAAATTCCACCCACGAACATTCCTCCCACCAAATTCCACCCACGAAAATTTCACCCACATCAAGTTCCACCCACGGAAATTCCACCCACAAAGAATTTTTACTTCTTGTCTTTCATGTATGTTTAATCATAAAAGTGAGGTTGAAATGACTATAATACGTGTGGGAAAGGAAACACAGACAATTTTTAAAACATTAAATAATACTTATTGATTGTATCCATTGAAAGTGAGGTTGAAATTACTATTATTCATATGGGAAATGAAACACAAACAATTTTTAAAACATAAAATAATAGTTATTGATTGTATCCATTGAAAGTGAGGTTGAAATTACTATTATTCATATGGGAAAGGAAACACAAACAATTTTTAAAACATAAAATAATAGTTATTGATTGTATCCATTGAAAGTGAGGTTGAAATTACTGTTATACATATGGTAAAGGAAACAGACAATTTTTAATACATAAAATAATATTTATTGATTGTATCCATTTCGTATTGCAACCTATGCAAAATTAAAATTCAAACAAAAGAAATTAAATTTATTTAACCATGCAAGTTATGTGCTATACCTTTTAGAAATTCTAATATGCATGATGGCTCATAATTTTCTACAAGATTCATAAGTCTCTCATTTATAGACTTATATTTCTTTCTTTTCTGAGCCTCTTCTCCTCGTCTTAAATGAATAATTTTAGTTTGGGTTAGAGCTTCCTCTTTTTGGAGTGATGAGCAAAGTGTCCATAAATTTGGATGGATACTTGTTAACGACGTTCTTAGAGCACTATTAAAACCTTCCACATGATTGTTTGTCCTCGGTACGTTATTTAGAGTACGCTCATGTACATTCCACATTTCGATAGGGAAAAGAGGTTCAACTCTCCGTCTCCGTTCACCTCTTCCACGTTGGACACCAATATAGGTCTGCTCAAAATAAGTAATAAATTCTGTTGGTAGATCTTCATCTTTTTCTTTTCACTTAAGATACACCTTAAGGCCATTCTAAATATAACAAAGTAAAAATGTTTGAGTAAATATACCAACAGGAAAAGGCTTCTGTAAATATGCCAAAAAGGAAATACACTTCTTATTATAATATAATATAAACAAACAACTGTTTCAAGAATAGCCTGTAGGATAGTGATTGTTTAACGAAGATAGTTCTTTAAAATAAACAAACAACTGTTTCAATACTAGTCTGTAGGATGGTGATTGTTTAACGAAGATAGTTGTTTAAAATAATCACCCACAGTATATATATATATATATATATATATATATATATATATATATATATATATATATATATACATATATATATATATATATATATATATATATATATATATATATATATATATATATATATATATATATACATATATATATATATGTGTGTGTGTGTGCATATATATATATATATATATATATATATATATATATATATATATATATATATATAGTAAAAAAAGTTGTTAACATTTAAACCTTCAGTTATAATGAAAGAAAATAAAAAGTATAGAAAATATGGGTGGAACTTTCGAGGGTGGAATTTTACATGGGTGAAATTTTCGTGGGTGGAGTTTGGTGGGTGAAATTTTCGTGGGTGGAATTTTCAGACCACGGAACTATTACGCCTGGCAGCTGATCGCCACCTTATTCTGAAGACGGTGTTCCTACTTGCTTTGGCTTCAGCCAAAAGAGTTAGGGAACTGCATGGTCTATCAGACGACATCTTCCATCCAAGGGATCGGTGAGAGGTAATTCTCAGCTTCGTCCCTGAGTGTTGCCAAGACTCAAAAATCTGGAGGAGAGGATCCTAAATTCAGACCCTTCAGGCTCGAGTCTTCGTTGTGTAACTAAAGACCTAGACCAACTTCTACTCTGCCCAGTGAGTAGTCTGAGGGGTTGCTTAAAAGAACAGCGGCAGCTCACCCGAATGTGTTGACAGCATTGTCAGGAGGAGGGTCTCGAAGAACATAATCTCATGGATTTGTAAAGTCATTGCCCTTGCACTTAATCCTGACCCTCCGCCACAACGACGGCCCAGAGCTCATGAAGCCAAGGGCATTGCAATGTCTTTAGTGTTAAAAAAGAACTACTCTGTGGCACAGGTACTGCAAGTGGGGGTGTAGAAGTGTTAGACGACCTTCACAGCCCACTACCTGCAAGACACAACTCACAGGAACATTGGTACGTTTTCCATTGGTCCAGTGGTGACTGCACAACAAGTGGTCTAAAAAACCTCGAGCTCCTTGATGGTCAAGTAACAGAGGGTTGAGGGCTGAGGTTACCCGGGTTAGTCTAGGGTGGAGTAGAATGACTGGCTTCTTTCTATCCTTCGCCTTCTCCCGTTCTGGGGAATCAGCTCCGTGGTACTCATCACAGCAAACCTCTCATCTGCAGGTAAGATCCACTTCCCATGTGTAACCTAAATATAGAAATAATACTTGTTTGCTACCAAATACCTCTTACGAGGGGGACTATTGGGCAAAATCTCAGTACTCTCAGATTCCTATGACTCAAGAATTCATTTCTAAGACCAACCACATTGCTAGTATCTCAAACACAGTTTCCGCAGGCTGCTAATTGGGCATAGCACAGCTATTTTAGTGAGGACAAGGTTCCTACTGCCTTCAGTCTAATATCGAAGGAGAAAGAACCCCCAGATCAAATGTCAAATCTAGTTGGTGAGGACTTCCCCCCTCCTTAGAGGTAAGTCATCGCTATAAATAGAGAAGGGTGATAATTTGTGTTGTAACAAATGACAAATTTGAAAGTAATTTGTATTTTTCAATATCAAACTTACCCGATGATCATATAGCTGCATCCCTGCTGCCTGACAGAAAAAACCTACGGGCGGAATACGCCAGCGATCGCTATACAGGTGGGGGTGTACATCAACAGCGCCATCTGTCAAGTAGGTACTCAAGTACTCGATGTCAACAAAGAACCAATTTTCCCTCTGTCGTGTCACTGGCAAGACCTACTAAATACGCCGTCCCTAACTGGATTTGTTTTCACAACGATTTGGTGAAGTACACTATTCCAGTTTTGAGCTTTCGCTATGCAGGGGTTTTATCTTCATTTCAAAACTTGAACTCGTTTTGGATAGATTTAATTATGGTGACGAAGAGAGTATGGACTCTCTTTCACTTTTAAATGGCCGACCCTTCCCTTAGACGGAAGTGTTGGTGACGAAGAGAGTATGGACTCTTTCACTTTTTTATGGCCGACCCTTCCCTTAGACGGAAGTGTGTTTAGGTTTTTGGTAATTTTGCTTAACAAGTTATAGATCTATTTATTTTATATCTCTCCGCCTTTATAGGCCTCTTCGATTAACTTTCCATTTATTATAAACTTATAAAAATTAATTTTTATGTTTGTTTATATGCGACCTTTCCTAATAGTAGGCGGTCCTTACTTGGAACCGAAGTTAATTAACATTGAGCCCGTCATATCGTATTTACCTTTTAAGAATTTAATACTTTTTTATGTTTTATGAAAGAATTTCTTTGATAGTCTCGTACTGTTTTCAAAGATGAACTATCGTTTAGTTTAGTCTCCGCAGTTGTTGACGTTCAGAACGTTCAACATGCGCTCTATCGTTACGATAGAGAGAGAGTATTTCACGGTTTCACGTTGCAGTAAGAGTAAACCGATTCTAGCGTTTCGTTCATTCTTTCTTAGCTTAAATGGTTTAAATTCTAAATAAAGGAACTTTTTATTTGGGAAACCTTTCAGTTTTTTCCTTTAGCAAATAATATGTTTTAACGATATATAATTGGGCTCTTCTCTCAGGTTCTAAGTCAAGAGAGAAGAGAGAGAGAGATAGAGACGGAGGGAGAGAGAGGAGAATAAACGTTTCGTTCAAGCGGGTAACGTTGTTCTCGTTTTTTACTCTTCTCCCTAGTCGCTGTAGGGGAAGAAGGTAAAACGTTTCTAGAGTTTTATTCTTGTTCCCAGGCTTTATGCGGTGAGAGATTTTAAACGTAGTTTATTTGATCTAGTGTTTAGTCTCTTTTCCAGCCACTGAATTCTTTTATTATGTTTTTCTGTTGCATTGTAAAACTGTTTTCGCAATTACTACCTTTTAATGAAGGATAGGATTGCGTGTTTCAGGTAGAAATCAGTTAAAGTTTCGATTTCAGTGAAATAAGTGCAAAACAGAAAATCAAAGTGATAAAGTGATATGCGCAAAGTGTTACAGTGTTGCGTTCGAGGGTTCGTCTGTTCGTGCCAGTTGTTCACCTAGTCCGGGACCTCTTACAAGCTCCCAAGCCCAGGGGAGAAGTAATGTCGAACGACTTATGGGTTCCACAGGCCTTGATCGACGAACAGACGTTTCCCTCCGTGGTTTCGGGTGTATCTACACACGTTGCCGACGTGATCGCCCCACCCACACAAAGACGAGAGAGCCCATTTATTCCTCGTCTGCGGAAGAGGTTTCTCGTAGAAACCATGGACCAAATCTTGCAGCTTTTTAAGTGCAAGTCGGTCCCTTCCGCGCAAGTCCAACGGCCTAGGTGTAGCCACTGGGTCAGTTCGGACTCGCTGCAGTCATCCGACGACTGCACACCTCCCAAGAGAGGCAAGGTGGTACCGCAACAGGCAGTAACTCTGTCTGTTGCCGCACCAGCTGTTTTAGACCCTCAGTCACAACGGACAGTAGCTCCGTTTGTTGCCGTTTTTTGTAGACCCTAGTGGTCTTTACTGCAGTCTATGCAGACTCAGTTAGCTGCGGTTATGCAGGAGTTTCGTGCGGAGAAGGTTTACACTGCTCTCGTTAGCCTACAACCTGCCACGGTTGTGCGCCCAGCTCACGCTGAGGCTGCCTGCTCCCACACTCCGGCTGCGGAGAGCTCCACCTCCGATGCGCGATCGACCCTGCCAGACGCATGTTAACGTTAGCCGACGTGCGGCTCCCTCCGTTAACATGCGTGAGCTACCGCATCAGCAGTGGGAAGGTGGAGTCAAGCTGCCGTGTTTTGACGCGATGCGTTAGTTTCCGCAACCCACGGCAGTCCCCACCACGCACCACCACTCCGCTTTGGTTGTTGCCTGCTCCCACACTCCGACTGCGGAGAAGGTTGACGATGCACCCGTTGGCCTACAGCCTGCCACGGTTGTGCGCCCAGCATGGCTGCCTGCTCCCACACTCTTGTTGTGAGAGCTCCTCCACCCATGCGCAGTCGACCCTGCCAGACGCATGCTGACTCCCACAGACACACGGAGCACTCCGTTGCCGTGCGTGAGCTACCACAAGCTGCCGGGTTTTGACACGGTGTGTCAGCCTCCGCAACCCACTGTGGTTACCGCCTCTCGCCCGCAGCAGACTAGTCAGTCAGGAGTTGAGGCTTCCCCACACAGCTTTGGTTGTTGCCAGCTCACAGACTGTCAAGCAGTTACATGAATTTGCCTTCTGGTCTGCTACTAATGCACCAGTGCTGTATGTCCTCACGCACCTGTTGTGGTTGACAGTTCAGTTTTTTGACAGTTCACAGACTGTCAGGCAGTTACATAACGTTGCCTTCTGGTCTGCTGCTAATGCACCAGTGCTGTATGTCCTCACGCACCTGTTGTGGTTGACAGTTCAGTTTTTGACAGTTCACAGACTGTCAAGCAGTTACATAACGTTGCCTTCTGGTCTGCTGCTTATGCACCAGTGAAACCCTCACTGAGATAACCTAGCTTTTCTCGGACATGGTTCCTGTAGATGAGAAAGTGCTGTTCTCCCTCCTTCTGATATTCCCTTGAGGACTCTGTCATTTGGAGAGGAGCCTTAAGCTGCTTAGCCTCCTATGGACTTTAATTAAAGCATAACATGCTTCCAGGGATGGTAAATGGTTCCGCTTCAGTCGCTAACCCCGTCTGTTGCCACACCTGCTCCCATAGACCCTAATGGGCTTTGTTGCAAGACATGCAGTCCAAGCTTAGTCCTTGATAGAGAATTTTTTACGGAGAAGAACCTTCTAGCCAACAACCTTCCTACCGGTTGGTTGTACGCCCTGTTGACGCTGAGGTATCCTACTCATGTCCGCCAGTTGAGATGGTTCCTCCACCGGTGCGACCCAGTGTGGGTTGCCAGTCGCACGTTGACGTTAAGCGACTCTCGGAGGTGGTTGTGGACGTTCAGTGTGTCACTAGGAAGACGTTCAACAACCAGCAGAGGTGACTTGTTGTGACGCAGTGCGGCAACCTCAGCAACCCGGTAGGGGGTTGTCTGCACAACCCAGACAGTCTAGACAGTTTCGGGTTGTCGCTGTACTTCCTCGCGTCCCCATGGTTGACAGTTCACAGACTGTGCAGCAGTACCATGATCTTGTGTCCGGCTCCGTCACGCATCCACCAGTGCGACCGGATTCAGCGAGTCAGACGTTGCCCACTCCGTTGCCGTTTCCTCATCAGTTTCGGATGAGGAACCCTCTGATGAGGACATGGCTGAACAAGACGATCAACCCCCAGCCCTGCTATCCATCCAGAAGATGCTGAAGAAGGAACACGGCCCTGTCAGGCTGTGGATGAGTCTGGTTAGGACACTGTCATCCGTGGTTCAATTGGTGTCACTTGGAAGACTACACCTCCGTCCTCTTCGGTATCATCTAGCTCTTCACTGGAAAGGACAAGACGCTAGAAGCGGTCTCGATCCCGGTTTCCGGAAAGATAAGTCTGGTCTGACTTGATGAAAGGACTTTATCAACCTTTGAAAGGGTCTTCCCCTGACTGTTCAGACTCCCAACCACGTTCTCTTCTCAGACGCATCGGACGTAGGCTGGGGTGCGACCTTAGGCGGTAGGGAATGCTCGGGATTATGGAACTCGAGTCAAAGGACAATGCATTTCAACTGCAAGAAGCTTCTGGCAGTACGTCTGACCTGGAAAAGCTTCAGGTCTCTCCTTCAAGGCAAAGTGGTGGAGGTGAACACGGTCAACTCCCTGCTTTGATGTACATCTCCTTGCAAGGAGGGACCTACTCTCTGACATGGTACGAGTTCGCAAGTGACCTCCTCTCCTGTTCAACAGGTCTAGACTTTTCACTAGTAACGAGTTTCATCCAAGGCAACTTGAATGTCATTGCAGATTGTCTCAGTAGGAAGGGACAATAATTCCAACATATTGGACCCTCCACAAGGATGTATGCAAAAGACTTTGGGTCACCTGGGGCCAGCCAACCATAGATCTCTTCGCAACCTCGATGTCCAAGAGGCTCCCAATACTTTGCTCACCTATCCCGGACCCAGCAGTAGTTCTTATAGATGCCTTTCTACTAGATTGGTCTCATCTAGATCTATATGTATTCCCTCCGTTCTAGATTGTCATCAAGGTACTGCAGAAGTTCGCCTCTCACGAAGGGACAAAGTTGACGCTAGTTGCTTCCCTCTGGCCCGCGAGAGAATAACTTACCGAGGTACTTCGATGGCTAGTAGACGTTCCCAGAACACTTCCCCTAAGGGTGGACCTGCTACGTCTGTCACGCGTAAAGAAGGTACTCCAAGGCCTCCACGCTCTTCGTCTGACTGCCTTCAGAATATCGAAAGACTCTCGAGAACTAGAGGTTTTTCGAAGGAGGCAACCAGAGCGATTGCTAGAGCAAGGAGAACATCCACCCTTAGAGTCTACCAATCGAAGTGGGAAATCTTCCGAAACTGGTGCAAGTCAGTATCCGTATCCTCGACCAGTACCTCTGTAACTCAAATAGCTGACTTCCTCTTATATCTGAGGAAAGAGCGATCTCTTTCAGCTCCCACTATCAAGGGTTACAGAAGCATGTTGGCATCAGTCTTCCGTCACAGAGGCTTAGATCTTTCCAATAATAAAGATCTACAGGACCTCCTTAAGTCTTTTGAGACCACGAAGGAGCGTCGTTTGGTTACACCTGGTTGGAATTTAGACGTGGTTCTAAGATTCCTTATGTCAGACAGGTTCGAACCACTTCAATCAGCCTCCTTGAAAGATCTCACCTTTAAGGCTCTTTTCCTGATATGCTTAACCACAGCTAAAAGAGTCAGTGAGATTCATGCCTTCAGCAAGAACATCGGATTCTCATCCGAAACGGCTACATGTTCTACATCTTGGTTTTCTAGCCAAACACGAGCTGCCTTCTCGGCCTTGACCAATATCGTTCGATATTCCAAACTTATCGTATGGTTGGAAATGAACTAGAAAGAGTATTATGTCCTGTAAGAGCTCTTAAGTTCTATTTTAAAAACCTTTACGAGGCCCGTCTGAAGCTTTATGGTGTTCAGTTAAGAATCCATCTTTGCCTATGTCAGAGAATTCTTTATCCTATTTTATCAGACTGTTAATACGAGAAGCTCATTCCCTTCTGAATGAGGAAGACCAAGCTTGGCTGAAGGTAAGGACACACGAAGTTAGAGCTGTCACAACTTCCGTGGCCTTTAAACAAAATAGATCTCTGCAAAATATATTCGACGCAACCTATTGGAAAAGCAAATCAGTGTTCGCGTCTTTTATCTTAAGAATGTCCAGTCTCTTTACGAGAACTGCTACACTCTGGGACCATTCGTAGCAACGAGTGCAGTAGTGGTGGGGGCTCCACCACTACAATTCCCTAATTCCAGAACCTTTTTAATCTTTCTCTTGAAATATTTTTGGGTTGTCCGGAAGGCTAAGAAGCCTTTCGCATCCTACTTGATTTGGCGGGTGGTCAAAATCATTTCTTGAGAAGCGCCTAGATTAGAGGTTTTGATGAGGACCTTTAGTATGGGTTGCAACCCTTCATACTTCAGCTCCTAGGAGTCGCTCAGCATCCTATGAGGATCGCGAGGCTCAGTAAGGAAGACGTACTTAAAAAGGCAGAGTAATTGTTCAAGTCGTCTTCCTTACCAGGTACTTATTTATTTTATGCTTGTTATTTTGAATAACTGCTGAAATGAAATACGGAATACTTAGCTCGTAATGTCAACTTGTAATGCTGGTCTTTACCCACCCCCCTGGGTGTGAATCAGCTATATGATCATCGGGTAAGTTTGATATTGAAAAATGTTATTTTCCTTAGTAAAATAAATTTTTGAATATACTTACCCGATGATCATAAATTAAAGGACCCACCCTTCCTCCCCAATAGAGAACCAGTGGGACAGAGGAGAAAATTGGTTCTTTGTTGACATCGAGTACTTGAGTACCTACTTGACAGATGGCGCTGTTGATGTACACCCCCACCTGTATAGCGATCGCTGGCGTATTCCGCCCGTAGGTTTTTTCTGTCGGGCAGCAGGGATGCAGCTATATGATCATCGGATAAGTATATTCAAAAATTTATTTTACTAAGGAAAATAACATTTTGCCTAACATACAAACCTGGAGCCATTTATACAAATTGACCCTCCAGCCCTGTCCCCCAAGAAGTCCTGCCAGAAAGCAAAGTGGGTGCTCACCCCAGGTGTGTGATTGAGTGGGGTAGCCGGCTATCCCCCACCCCTCCCGCTAACCAACAGTTGGGCTGGTTATCCATTGCTAAAGTTATCATGGCTCATCTTTCAGCTCCGCCGGAATTGTATCCCTATAAATTGCTCTACAGTAGATTTGTATGTTAGGAAATATACATTACTTTCAAATCTGCCCCCTCCCCCCTTTTTTTTTTCTTTTTTTTTTTAATGTAGACGTGATGTGTTTTGTCTGAAGTAAATTTGTAATCAAGAGTCGCACCTAGAATATTAAATGAGCTGCATGTAGTTATAGAGACATTAGTTAAAAAAAACATAGTCAGTGCAAAATTCCGAATGTTGAGAAGCCACTGTCCTTGACCTTCTTAGAATCATACTTTGAGTTTTGTTAGGGTTCACTTCATCTCTTATAATTTTACCATGCACTAATTGTATCTTCTCTGTCAAGGGATTCAACAACCACAGTGGTGCAAGCTCTGTTGTAATATTTTCCTTTTCTCCCCCAGCCACCAGAGATGAAATCTTCGGAATGGAATAAAAAGGGTAACATATGTCCAACACATCCAAGTATTTGGAGAAAGGATTTCACTATAACTAAGCCCCAGCCACCGATCCCTAATCTTTTGGAAACTGATCGAGAAGTAACAAAAGGGAAAGAAGTTGTTGTTTCTACCACTTCCATTAAGCGAAAAAGGATGCCAGGTTGGTTTCACCTATGAATTTATGCTTAAGACTTTGCTATATGACAAATTGATCCCGTGTACTGGGACCTGTACTGTACATCACCATTGGCTATTTAGTTGTGCCATTATAATATTGTTCAAGGTCTTAATAACCTGCTTTTAGATTTAATAGAAGCTAAGGCAAATATCAATAGAAGTAGCACTTCAACTTACCATACCTGATTTTATCTGAATTAAGTATTCATTGGATAACTCAATGTTCAGAATGAATAGAAATGCTATTTCACAGTAAAAATAGCTTGTAATTTGAAGAAGCCAATAATGATTCAATTGTATTAAGTGTGTAAAGGGATTTTTAATTATATTTTGCATGTAGGTGGGATATTTTCATTCTAAATCAAAATTAAAGAATTAATGATAAACGTTGAAATTTGAGTGTACAGTGGCTTGCATATATTTTAAGGGAAGTAGTATAAAGCCAGGGCTGTGGAGTCTGTACTAAAACCTTTTGACTCTGACTCCTCTCTTTTTGGTTCCTTCGACTCCGATTCCTTCATACAATATATACAGGTAGTCGCCGACTTTTGACGGAGATAGGGCCGAGAGGCATATCTAAGTCGATTTCGACGTATGTCGAACTAAAATAGTTAAATTTCCGTAGATTTAGCAAGCTGTGTTTATGATTTGGCAATCATCCAAGTCATATTTATCAATATTTTCTTACTATATATCATTATTTAATTTTCTTGTTCCTTATTATATCTTAAGCCCTAATAAACCCTTATTGTATTCTATTTTTCAATTTTGGAAACATTTTTGAAGTCAACAATTACCAACTTTTTTGCTTGCCTTTGGTTGTGATCAGCTGTGCTGTTGATCTGACGGTCCCGCATTGCACACGCAAATGGCGTATTGTTTATATGGTTTCTTAATTTATTAGAAATATATTCATGATGAATATTGTATCAGCAACAGTATGTTACATTATATCATAGTTTTCATATACTTCGTTTATAGCCATTATTATTAACCTTACAAATATGTTCTCTCTCTTTTTCTGTTTGTGTGTGTGTTCATGCGTTCGTACGGCTAGTTCATTTTTAAAGCTTCATACATTATTTAAATTTTAGTTCATATTTCACTAGAAATTATTGAGTTTAATTGTGGTTATTATGCATGTTTGTGTGCTAATTTTCAATTTTGGGAGCATTTCAATATTTAACCATTACTTTGGTTTTACTTTTGGTAGCCATCAACTGATCTCAAGGTCACGCTACCATACTGCGATTATGCGCACATAGCGTTGTTTGTGTAATTTTTTTATTCGAAATATCTTCATAATTGATATTACTTAAGCATTAGTTATCTCTCTCTCTCTCTCTCTCTCTCTCTCTCTCTCTCTCTCTCTCTCTCTCTCTCTCTCTCTCTCTCTCTCTCTCTCTTTGATTTAGCAGCAGTTCTCTATTCTCTGTTGTGGCTCTTCTTCTATAGAGTTTTGTGACCCTGTCTAGCCATGTTTTGAGTCTTCTTACTTCTGGGCAGTAGTACCAGGAGTCCTTGTAGGTATAGTTCCTTCTCCCTGCCTTCAGGGGCATTGCTTTGCTTGCTGCATTGTGAAATGTGTCAACTAGGTCCTTTTCTAGCTGATTTATGTCCTCAGGAGGGTTGAAGTTAGCTGCCCACTCTTCGAGGGCTAGTCAGAAGCTGACCCAGTCTGCCAGGTCTTGATTCCACCTTTGTGGAGGTGGTGGTATTGGAGGTAATTGTTGCATCTCCAATTCTGTTACTGTAGTAAACTGGTCACTGACCAAGGTTGAGTGCACTTGCCATCTGGTTAGGTACCTGATTGCGGTTGTGGAAAATGTCAGATCTAGTCAGCCTCGTCTTATGTGTAGGATGCTCTGTGTTTAGTAGGGAGACTCCTTCAAATTCCTCTAGGGCAAAGGCGGTGTGCTCTCCTGATGGGGATGATAATATAGGATGATGCGCATTAAAATTCCCCCATAAAATTGTTGGTGTGCCTTTTGTGTGCAAAAAGTTGTGTCATGAGGTGAAAGGAATGATGGGGATAGGATCTGAGAAAGTGGATGTGGAAGGTGTAGGGGAGAGTGGGGATGATGTGGAAGGTTTGGGTGTCAGGATATGAGTGGTTAAGGTTGTCTCGTGGATAGCGTTAGAGTGGGAGGAGGACTTGGATGCCTTGGTAAGAAAACTTTTTAAAAGTTTTTTGTTGGCTTGAATAGTGCCTGCACTAATCCTCCCTGTCACTGCTCGAGTGACAAGGTCAGTCAAAGTTTGTCTGAGGACCGTCGTTTTGATAAAAGTGGTCCTTGGTAGAGACTTGGGAGCTTGAGCTTGTGCGGTGGAGGTAAAGGCTCTTGTGGAGGACCGAGCTCTTGAAGTTCCTCCTCTGTGCTCATCTTGGGTATAGAATCTCCTTGTAGGTTGTGGTTTAGGAGCCGTTCTGCCTCTTGGCGGTTTTCTTTTTTCCTTGGGAAGGGCTGCTATGACCCTAGCAACCCTTTCAGGGCATCCCCATGCCATGGCTGTATGCTGTTTCTGGCAGTTTGGGCACCTCGGGCTGGTTGGTATGCCCGCCTTGCGCTTATCAATGCACTCCTGTGTGGGGTGCCTTTGACTGCACAAAGCAAATGTATCAAACTTTGCTTGACACTACTTGTGGTGGCAGAATTTCTGGCACTTGTAGAACCTAAGAGGGTCTGGGTAGTATTTCTTTACCCAGAAACTGCTGAAGATCCCTAGATCGACCTATTTTGGGTGTGGCCCTATGAAGGTCACGAGGATGGCCTTGGTTAGGCGCCCGGCTTTATTTTTCATCCTTTCAGCAGCCGTGATGTTTTTCAAGTCAGTTAGGTGGCTCTCCAACATTTCCATAAGGTAGCCAACTACAACCACTTTTTTAACTTTCTCTTCTTCCTTCAGCTCCTTCAACTATATGGCTGATGTTGTTCTCAGTGTGATGAGAGCCCTTGTGCCCTTTGTCGATATGGTCCATTGGCCCTGCTTATTTGGTTTGGCCGGGATCTTCAGATTTTTGTGTTTTTGTTCAAAAGCCGCTATGGTTCTGAAAGTCTCTGAGGAGTTGTTGGCCAACACCCTGAAGTAGTTGGTTATTCCTCTGCTCTGGTCTTCTGCTGGCGAGGTAGTCTGATTTGCTTCGGTTGAGGTTGATTTTGAGGGAAGTCCTTGGGTGGCAGTGGTCCTTTTTTGCCTTTTTTTTTCTTTCTTTCTTTCTGTTGACTTAGGTCCATTCCTGGTTGTCCTCATCTGTATCCTCTTGGGTCCTTTTTCTGATTGGTTGTTCCATTACCGGTTCCAATCTTGTGTCAGTTTCAATTTCAGCGGCAGCCATGGCTTATAATTCTTTTTCAAGCTCGAGAGTCATTATGGGTTCCAAGTCCAAGTCCAAAGAGGGGGGGGGGGGGCATTGAGGAGAGACAGTGTGCCTAGTTGGGTTGTCCAACTTTTAAAGCCCTAGAGCCCCAGACAAAGTTATAGTGTTAAGTAGAAAAATTAATTATAGAATCTGAAAAAGAACAATTATTTAGGGAGGCCCTATCTAGCCTATTAGTAGCTATGTAGTAGCCTGCACACATTACAGCTTGGGAGCCTCCTTACTGCTCTCTGAGCACTAATTTGGCCCAGCAATCAATTCCTGCAGGCAGGGATATTTAGGATTGGTAAATCATAACACTTGACAACCTTTTATTTTACTGAAGCTATTTGTGTGAATTTACTCCTGGCTTATTTATGCTAGGTCAAAAGATAATCCTATTTCCTAGCTCCTATCACTTGGCTTACAGGCGCCAAGCCTAACAGCCCTATGTCACTTGCCACAGATGGCGAGAGTGGAAGATTTTGACCCTTGGGTCTTGTTTCAACTGGAGTTTTAAGACCACAACGGCTACCAGATTTTCCACGGGAGGGCCTGTTAGTAAAGTGAAAGTTAGGACAGTGGTAGAGAAAGCCTACCAACTCTTAAGACTTTGTTCTTATAATAAAGGCTGAAGATCAGGTTTTTGGGGGGCAGAGCAATTAGCATTAGCAGCAGGCAGTGCTGAAGACGCCCTTCAGCAGTCTACTCAGTAGGGGCAGCAGTAAGGCGGCCACAACAGGCAGTGGACAGCGGCAGCAGGTAGTCTCTGGCAAGCAGAGAAGGAGTAGTAGCAGCAGCAGCAAGCAGGCAATCCCTCAGGAACAACAGCAGGCAGCAGGATCAGTGAGTTGGCAGCAGGTCTGGGAGCAGCAGGCAGGAAGGTCCTCTCACTGTGAGAACTGGGGCCGTAATATCAGACTTGTACTCTTCTATAAAGTTGATTCTCTCTATAACTCCAAGGTTTCTTTGAGCCACTAGGGCAAGAAAATCATGGACTGAAGGTGTATTTGTTAGCCAAGTGGAAGCGAAAACAGTCTTCTGTGGAACGTACTGGGACAGCAAGGGAAATAAGAGAAGCATCTGGAGAGGTTTGAGTTCCAGAACCAGAGGGTACCAATTGCTCTTGGGGCACTTTGGTGCTACTAGAGCTGCTGTCCCTTTGAAAGTCCGCAGTTTGTTCAGGATTTCCATTAGGAGGTTGAACGATGGAAAGAGGTAAACATGAGACCACTGGTTTCAATCCAGTGACATTGCATCCATTCCAGCCGCTTCTGGATTTAGGTTTGGGGCTATATACCGAGAAACATTTTTATTGAAGCTCATCGCAAAGAGATCTATTTGCAGTTCTTGAACTTGCCTTAGGATGAAACAGAGGCCTGGATGGTGACAAAGCATCCACCATCACATTGCGAACCCCTAATAAGTGAACTGTTGATAGAGGCCAATGACTCAGCTTCACCAAGGTGAGAATGGCCAAAATCACATGGTTGATCTGAGGAGACTTGAAGCCCTGTCTGTTGACACAGTGGACTATCAACTTGCAGTCAAGAACTAATTTAATGTGTGACTTTTTCCTTGGGATCAGTCTCTGTAGAGTTAGGAACACTACCATAGCTTTCAGAATGTTGATATGGAACTTCTGAAATGTGGCTGACCACTGAGCCTTTCTTTTCCAGACTCTATTGTCATCCTTGAGTCTTGCTTTTAGCATTAGGTCTATTCATACACACACACATATATACAGTATATGTATATATATATATATATATATATATATATATATATATATATATATATATATTGTATTTGTTCACAGCAATTACTGATAGTCTTACTTTTAGCATTAGGTCTATTTATACACACACACACACACACACACACAGACACACACACATATATATATACAGTATATATATATATATATATATAAATATATATATATAAAATATATATATATTGTATTTGTTCACAGCAATTCCTGATATACTTATTATTAATTATAAACCTATTATCATTATTTTACTTTTGCATGAGGCCCTGCATTTATAACTTATGTGGTATTCTAAGATCACAAGGTGATTTTCTTTTCCTTAACATTTGGTCTTGCCCAACTTCTTAATACACACACACACACACACGCACATGTGTATATATATATATATATATATATATATATATATATATATATATATATATATATTGTATATATATTAATGTATATTTCCCTTGTATAACAGGGCAAATATTTGACTATATAACTATCTATTTTTGTGTGATATGGCCATGTCGTCCTGATGGCAGGTTCCTTTAGCCAGCTTTCTAAGGGATATTTGGCTATAGTGATACTCCCAGAGAATTAACCATAGGTCTCCAGAATTCTAACTCCTGGTGCGAGTATCCTTAATATAACTTTTAAGGATATCGCATAAAATCAGGGGATGTATTTCTTTATACAACACATGACAATCTTCACCCCGAATAGATTTTACTCATTGACAGGGAAGAGTGGCGAAATGAAGGGGAGCCGTTATCAAGTTTACCCGGTGGATCCCCTCCCAGTATTACTACGGTGTATTATTCCTTGTTGCATTTAAGCTGTAATAGCTGCAGATAGAGCAGTTTCAGGTGGGGTCTTTCATTACATAGTTGTACACTCCTTTTGAAAGAAGGGAGGGTCCATCAGGACGACATGGCCTTATCACCCAAAAATAGATTTTTCGCTTTGCTCAAAGTCGGTTTTTTGGGCTCAGCCATGTCGTCCTGATGGAAGTTTACCAGAGAATTACTAGAAAGTACTATATCTGTTGGTTTATATAAGTGCCTTTACTTTGAATGAGTTCCTTATATGGTCTCCCAGACCTTATATATAGGACATTACCGTTATTTGTCATATCCACTAAGTTTGGAACTAACTTAGGGCTTCCTGCCCCCCTGCTGGGAAATTGTCAATTTCGACTATAAAGTGTCAAAGTTTGTCATTCTGTCGGAACAAGGTGGAACTTATAGAGATTACCAGGTTGTTCTTTCAGAGATTTTACTCCCAAGAATTTTATTTTAGGAAAAATAAAAGGCTCTGGATAGTTTTATTCGTATTCATAAAGGGCGAATGAGACGCAGATACATTTATATGTCTTTTTATTTTTATAGACTAAATATAAAAATGCAAAATGTATCATTAGAAAGAATCTATGCCACATATCTACACCTCTAGGTATATGAATTTTTAACCTATAAGGGAAGAAAATACATGTGTTAGTTCATTCATAAATGCCACTCAATATTGTGAAATTAATTGATTGATTTCACTTAGATGTTGGATATGTTTCAATACTGTGTACAAATGTTCACACGGCACTGGTGTTATTGGTTATATTCTACACCTATATAGAACAGTCTACAAATCACCATAGTGATTTTCATTAAAAGGTATTACACTCAAAGGGGCTAATACCTGTTTACCCAATACACTATGAAGTCCCAAAACAGTCCACTGTTCATCGTGGCACTAGACAACAGGTTTTATAACACTACCTGCCGCCACCACCACAAAGTGTTTTATTTCATGCACTTTCTTCGCAAAATGTTTATAGAAGACTGGATGATTTCCACCCCGTATATGAGCGAAGTTTATCAAAGTCCATATGTTGAAAGAAGTTCAACGAGGAAGCAACTTTTCTAGGATCATGACCTGCGGGTGTACTGTCAGGATCCGCTCTGCGAATAAAGTAGGTGAGTTTTGCTCTCAGTTGTTTTAGGGATAAGTTTGATCCTGAGGTTTCGCCTAGGAAGGGCTGTCCCTCCTTGAAATCTGAAGTTCTTCAAAGATAGACCTTAAGACACTCTACTGGACATAGAGAGACATCTTCCTTCAGAGGGCAGATTCTCCAAGGACCCCACCTTTTGGTGGGGAGCTCGTTTTTGGCGAGAAAGGTAGGATCGGGGAAAAGATTCAGCTCTCCCTCTTCTGTGAACTGAATATGGCCTTCGTTTCTCGATAGGGCCACTATTTCATCAACTCTAGCCCCTGAGGCTATAGCGAACAGGAATATCACTTTCTGTGTTAGATCCTTTAGGGTACAATCTTCATTGATCAAATTCTAAGCATAGTGCAAGACTTTGTCCAAATACCATGATATGGGCTTTGGAGGGGTTGCTGGTTTGAGTCTAGCGCATGCTTTCGGAATCTTATTGAAGATTTCGTTTGACAGGTCCACCTGGAAGCCGTAAAGAAGAGGTCTAGTCAAAGCTGACTTACACGTAGTTATTGTGGTGGAAGCCAGGCCTTGTTCATGAAGGTAGATGAAGAAGGAAAGGCATAAGTCTATTGAGATTTCTGCCGGTTTCATTGTTTTCACAAAGGAAGCCCACTTCTTCCAAGATGATTCGTATTGTCTTCTGGTTGACTTTGACTTGTATTCTTCTATAAAGTCGATGTTGTCTTTTGAGATCCCGAACTTTTTCTTGGCTGCTAAGGCGAGAAAATCATGAGATGGTTTTGGGTTCTCAATGATGAAGCGTAGATAGTCGACTTCTGAACCAGTTGGGATAGAACTGGGTTCAGTAGAGGAAACAGCTTCAGTTTCAGTTCTATAACTAGAGGGAACCAATTGCTCCTGGGCATTTGGGGGCCACTACTGCTGCTGTTCCCCTGAAGGATCTCAGCTTGTTGAGGACTTTCAGGAGGAGGTTGGTTGGTGGGAACAGATAAATATGATTCCATCTGTTCCAATCGAGGGAAATGGCATCCCTCGCTTCTGCTTGATGGTCCTCGTAAGGGGTTACATATCGAGGTAGTTTCTTGTTGTGGCTCGTCGCGAAGAGGTCGATCTGCAGTTCCGGGACTTTTTCCTAGATGAAGGAGAATGAGTCTGCGTCCAAGGACCATTCTGTCTCTACCGGCTTTTGCCTGGATAGAGCATCCGCCGACACATTGCGGAACCCTTGCAGGTGAACTGCTGATAAGTGCCATCTTTTCTTCATTGCAAAGCGAAAGATGGCTAACATCACGTGATTGATGTGAGGTGATCTCGAGCCCTGTCGGTTCAGACATTTCACTATTACTTCGCTGTCCAAGACCAACCTGATGTGGGCTGATCTGTGAGGGGATAGTTTCTTCAACATTAGGAAGACTGTCATGGCTTCCAGAATGTTGATGTGAAAACTCTTGAACTGGTGCGACCAGTTCCCTTGCACTTTCCTCTGATGAGAATGGCCTACCCATCCTTCCGGTGAGGCATCTGTGTGGATGACCACTGAAGGTTGAGGTGGTTGTAAGTTGTAAATCCTTGTCAGGCTCATGACCTTTGACCACGGCCTTAGAAGCGATAGCAGTAGGGTCAGTGTCAACGTCTGTTGATCTCTTCGAGCGTTTGATGCTGCAAACTGGAGAGAGCCCAGTACTCTTTCCTGTTGGTGTCTTGAAATCTTGTTGAGTTTCAGTAGTCTCCTGACAGATCCCGCAATCTCTCTCCTCTTCTTCGGTGGAATGGAGAGGCGATGTGACTGCAAGTTCCAATGGATTCCTAACCATTGAAACTCCTGAGCTGGAGAGAGGCGAGACTTCTTGTGGTTGATCTTGAAGCCTAGGTGACCCAGGAACTGAATCATCTTTGTGGCTGCCTGCAGACAAGCTGTCTTGGATGCTGCCCACACCAGCCAGTCGTCCAGGTATGCCACTACCTGATTGCCTTCTAAGCGTAGCTGTTGGACGACTGTGTCTGCGAGTTTTGTGAATATCCTTGGGGCTATGTTTAGTCCGAAGGGCATGGCTGTGAAGACATACTTTGTTTTCTGTAGCCTGAATCCTAGGTAGGAGGGGAGGGGGCGGCTGACTGGTAGGTGCCAATAAGCATCTGCCAGGTCTATTGAGACTGTTTACGCCCCTTTCGGTAACAGGGTCCTTATGTGTTGTAGGGTTAGCATCTGGAACTTGTTCTCGATGAACTTGTTGAGTGGGGACAAGTCCAGAATGACTCTGAGTTTGTCTGAGTCCTTCTTGGGAACACAAAACAGCCTTCCCTGGAATTTGATGGACTTCGTTTTCCTTATTACCTTTTTGCTCAAGAGTTATGAGGTATATTCTTCCAGTAAGGGGGTGGAGTGTTGGAAGAGTTGAGGAAAAGGGGGTGGAGTTTTGTTCCATTTCCACCCAAGTCCATTCTTGATTAGGCTGTGGGCCCAGGGATCGAAGGTCCAACGATCCTGAAAGTGGAAGAGTCTTCCTCCTACCTGGAGCATCTCATTGCTGAGATGTTCCAGAGGGTTTGTTTCTTTGATCACGTCCTCCTCTACCCCTTGAGGGGTTTATTGAGGAGCCTCTTCTAGAGCTCCTGCCTCTAGGGCGAAAGGTAGTAGTGTGCCTCTCAAAGCCTGGATAAAATACTGGCAACTGAGCTACCAGCTGCTGGGGCACTGTGGTCATGGTGATGGTTGGATGTTGTGCAGGCCTGTGAGATACACATTGCTTCTTTGTCTTCCTGTTTTTGGGTTGGGGACCAGCGTCAGAGGCCCTCTACAGGCCCTCCTGGCCTTCATGGAAGCGTACATGTACTTACCAAGGCTTGGCTTGGACCATGTACATATCTTGGGTATTAGAAAGGTCTGCACACATCTCCATACAGTTCTGGAGAAACAAAGAGGCAGCTAGTCTCTCTTTTGTCTCCTGTTCCCTTCTCAAAAGATGTTCCGACAGCTTTGGAAGGTTCTCGTTGAACTGTTGTCCTGCTATCTCTGGATCCAGTTTTGAGACTGAGAAGGTTAGATGAACTTCGTTCCACTCCTCGCAGGTAGGCAGAGGTAGAGATAATGGTCTGCACTCCTCTAGCGTAGGGCATAGTTTGCCCGCGTCAACTGCTTTCAGCACGCAAATGAGAGCTTTGGCCGAAAAGGGGAAAGCTCTGGAGGAAGGAGCAAGGAAGGTACGGTGCTTCTTGCTCAAAGCTGAAACCTTCGAGTTGGTATAGCCGGCTTTCTTTAAGGTACTTGTTAAGAGAGCCTGCACCTTGTCATGCTCAAAGATCATGACCTCTTTTAGTTCCGTCTCCTCACGAGATGCTGGTTCATCCCGCAATCTCACGTAAGATTCTGGGTAAGCTGAGATGCTAGGCCAGAATTGAAGGTCTTCGAGGGGTTTGTCCCCCATCTTCTCAGAGATTTACACTTTCCCATTCATCATGGGCATATACTCCGCATACCTCCAGAGGTTGGTTTCGGAGCATTGAGGTAAGTCAGAGACATTGATAAGCTTGTGAGAGCCCCTGAGAATGCCCGAGCGTTTCGCTTCTCTAACTTCCCTCCTCATCTCTTGTTGTTCCTTGTGGAACGATTCCATCATATGTTGAAGATGTCCTAGGAGCGCCTCGCTCTTGGCTATCAGTGGTTCCAGATGGGGAGTTGGGGCCGAAGAAGTTGATAGCACAGGTTAATATGCCGTCACAGAAAACTGAGGGTCTTCCGTTATCGTTGATATGGATCCTTCTTCCTCCCTGGGTGGCTAAGCCACCTCTTTTTCAGGATTTTTTGCAGAAGATCCTTTTCGGTGTCGGTGGACACATACGACATCCGCACTTGGTGGATGTCCATGCTTTCAAGTGCCTTGTTGATGTCAGTCTCTATCGTCAGCTGGATGAAGGGAGGCTTAACCTGTGCCTGAGGCACAACTGCGTCGGATTGGGGCTTAGGGAACAGAAGGCATCTCATAGCTTCGTTGGGCAGGTAATATCTCAGAATTTTTTTTTGGAACCCTCTTACCCACTTCCGAAGCGTTTCCCATGCTGTATCCCTTAACTCTGTCGTCTCAGGGATATCTTCAATGAATCCTTCGGTCATCAGGGCCGAGCAGACGGTGCAACCCTTCGCATCCCAGTACCTCAGGGTTTCAGTTGCGATGGATCAGGGGGCATGAGACCTGCACATTTTGTTTCCACAAAAGTCACTACTTTTGCAGTTGCAGAACAGGACTGCACACTTCACCTTAGCCTCCTCCTGTACGGAAAGAAAGAGTGAAATGAGTATGGGGTAATTTATCCCACTGATAAAATTACACATGCATAAAATAGTATAAATTACTATTATTATCATAGCTTAGGATAGTAAGCTAGAAAAGAAGTAGGAAAGACACATATCTGTTTCCCCTCCAGGCAATTGTTGTGACCTCTTACAATATTAATATTTTTAATTTCCATATTAGGGAAAATACAGAGTGGAATAACTCTCGTACGTAGAGCCGGAGTCAGTGGATACTAACACTAACTCCACCACTTGTAGAATATTAATACAAAGGTAATCATTGGTGTTCCGATGATCTAGGATTCATCAGAATGTTGAAGGAATATTTCACCTCAACATTTTTTAATCGGTCTCAACAATGGACTCTGAAAGGATACACAGGGTATGTTTGAAATTTCATACTTCTGTATCATTATATACTGTAGTTTTCTAACTGTTGTATTGTTATACCGCAGGAATACTGGCTTCTGTATTATCTTATACAGTACTGTAGTTTTGCCTGTATGCTACCGGGTTAGGCTAGTACCTGGTGGCACTAGCTGACAGAGAGAGAGAAAGAATGGAATGAATGACTACCGTATTATTATAGATTAGTACAATAATTAGGGGTGTAGGGAGTACTGCCTTCTTTCCAGAATGAGGATTCAAATAGAAGGGGAGGAATACATTGATTCTAGCTTCCATCCAGCCACAATTTCTGTTGCCGGCTGTATTGCTGGTTACAGGGTTTGTGGATGGCAGTCCAAGAGAGGACTGAAGAATACTCAAAAGTGTAATGGGTTTCCCACCGGCAGCCATCAGGGCCGGCTCAACCTCTCCCAGAGCTTTACTTCCATAAGGGAGATGGTTGAAGCGGTAACCTAACCGCCTTTGTAGGAGCCCGGCCGGTAACCCAGTCAGCCCGGCAAGCGTGGTGATTGTAGAATACCGGCCACAGGAATTGTGAAAGACAGAAGGGGAAGGGAAAGGGTCTTATGTTTTACAGAGAAAGGTGGTGGCAGGTATGCCTCCTACTTTCAGCTGTAAATCAAGGAAACATAGTTTCCTATACCGGCGCCGTCTCGGCCAGCAGAGGAATAACAATTCCCTAGCCTGAGACATTGCCGGATATAAGAATGTCTTCTAGTCCACAAGGGAAAAAGGTGGTGGCAATCATGCTACCCACTTTCGGTCATGGACTAAGGAAGCCGAACTTCCTATGCCTACAACCGTGTAGCCGGCAGGGGAATAACTATTCCCCTATCGGTAGCATTGTCGGTAGCAAGACAGAATACCCTGAGTTACTGTCATATCTCCAAGGCGGGGGTACTCGCCCGTAAAGAAGATCGACAGAAAACATTATCCAAGTCAAGCCGGAGTACAGTACTCGATGGCGATGACGGAAGATAGAGTTGTCGCTTAGGCTGGCGGCACTCAGGGGAAAGGAAGGTTTTATCCTCATTTCTCTAAAAGAGAAGCGTATCGCATTATGCTAGTAATTTTAGGAGATACTGTATCTATATCTCCGACCGAATTAATAAAAACGATTCTAAAGGTTAAACGGGATAACGTTATTAAAGTATACTAAAACGAGTTAGGCTAGCCTAACCAGATTCAGGATCTCGGCTACGCTAGTACCACCGAGGCCCTATCGTATACGATAGAAACGTTTATTCGGAAGATGAAATATTACATGTGTAGATCTTATCTTCACTAGTATAATTTTGCCTAACTAGCTAGAATTTCTTTATAACTTTATACCGGGAACGTCGTACTACTAACTAAATAAAGCATTTATGGCGTACGACTGCGGTCTTAAAATGGCCGCCTCCGGGGATGGCAGTGCTCTGCTTAACACACCTAAATTATGTTAATTTAACTGTGAGAAGGGAGCCAAAAATTATACACAGGAAAGATTAAATACTCAACTTTCCTGAGGATGAAGATGCTGGAGATTGCATGATAATATTCCTTTTAAAACAGTAACAACACCGAGAGAAACTTTGGATAGCACCGTGCTTAAATTTTGGGAGGGGATCTACTGGGTAACCTTGATAACGGCTCCCCTTCATTTCGCCACTCTTCCCCCTTTAAGAGTAAAATCTATTCAGGGTGAAGATTGCCTTGTGTCGTATCAAGAAATACGTCCCCTGATTTCATGCGATATCCTTAAAAGTTATTTTAGTGATACTCATGCCAGGAGTTAGAATTCTGGAGACCTATGGTTAATTCTCTGGGAGTATCACTGTAGCCAAATATTCCTTAGAAAGCTGCTTAAAGGAATCTTCCATGAGATGACATGGCTGAGCCCAAATGTATATATATATATATATATATATATATATATATATATATATATATATATATGTATATATATATATATATATATATATATACATATATATATATATATATATATATATATATATATATATATATATATATGTATGTATATACAGTGGAACCTCTACACACGAACGTATCTACATCCGAATTTTCCAACATCCGAAGTAAAATTCGAGCAAATTTTTGACTCTACACCCGAATTTTATTTCGACACACGAAGTAAACATTACGCCATTGAGCGTCGAGTGCTCAGTTCTCTATTCTTGTGTGTATCGTGTGGTTGTACTCTGTTTGGTCTGTTATTAACAGTGCTTATTTTCTTCCTTTTCTCACATTTCCTTTTTGATTTTACCTATAATCATGGTGCCTAAGAAGCTAAGTTTCAGTACTGGAAGAAGGCAATTCTTTCATTAGAATTGAAGCAAGAAATTATAGAAAAACATGAGAGCAGTGTGCATGTGAGTGATACTGTATGGTTAAACAATATTGCCGGAATAGGCCTATGATCTCGATGATCATCAAGCTGAAGGCAGCCATTAGAGCAAATAACCATCGAAGGTGATCACCATTATTACAAGAACGCCTTTTGTTGATAGGGATAAAGGACAAAGAGATTGTTGGCAATGATCATTTGTGAGAAGGGCCAGCGTGAAGAACAGAAAGCAAGAAAAAAGTGAATCAAAGAAAACCATGATAGCATTAACAAGCTCTTTTAAATAAGACTTCTCTCTTTTTCTGATTCTCTCTAAACATAGCATTAACA
Source organism: Palaemon carinicauda (assembly GCF_036898095.1). NCBI lineage: Eukaryota > Metazoa > Arthropoda > Malacostraca > Decapoda > Palaemonidae > Palaemon > Palaemon carinicauda. The sequence goes on from NC_090727.1 coordinate 199,330,259, forward strand.
TGTTCTTTAAATAAAATCTCTCTCTCTCTCTCTCTCGTTCTTCTTCGCTGATATAGTGTTAGATAGGTCTATTATTTATTTCCACGAGAGAGAGAGAGAGAGAGAGAGAGAGAGAGAGAGAGAGAGAGAGAGAGAGAGAAAGAGAGAGGTTAAACAAAAATGTGTTTAGAGTACATATGATTTTTAACAGCGTCAACGAATTGAAAAACAATTAAATGTAACTAAGAAAGTAATAACAGCTAATCTGAATTCCTTTATTAACTAAAACAAATATTAATACAAACACACTCGTATACGTATGCACAAACACACACACAGGTGCAAAAATGGCTACGCAGTAAGAGAGACGGTCGGGGAGGAGGTAGAGATGGTGACTGCGATAACATATCGTAACTCGTCACTGAAAGTGATGAAAATAAAAAATCAAAAGAAAAAAAATGTAAAAAATATGAAAAATAAAAAAGAAAAAAGAAAAAATAAGCTAAGTTAGATTAAAATTTCCGTAGTGTAAGTTACGGTATGTTATTGCAGTCACCATCTCTACCTCCTCGCCGTTCGTGTCTCCTCGTGCGTGTGTGTGTGTTTGCGCATACGCACACGAGTGTGTTTGTATCAATATTTGTTTTAGATAATAAAGGAATTCAGATTCGCTGATATTGTTTTTTTAGTTACATTTAACTGTCTTTCAACTCGTTAACGCTGTTAAAAATCATATGTACACAACACATTTTTGTTTAATCTCTCATTTTTGTTTAATCTCTCTCTCTCTCTATCTCTCTCTCTCTCTCTCTCTCTCTCTCTCTCTCTCTCTCTCTCTCTCTCTCTCTCTCTCTCTCTCACAGAAAAAATTAATAGACGTCTCTAACACTAACAGTGAAGAAGAACAAGAGAGAGAGAGAGAGAGAGAGAGAGAGAGAGAGAGAGAGAGAGAGAGAGAGAGAGAGAGAGAGAGAGAGAGAGAGAGAGAGAGGAAGAGAGAGAGAGAGAGAGAGAGAGAGAGTATTTATTTAAAGAACATGTTAACACCATGTCTACCTTCTCGCCGATCGTCCGTCTCCTGGCATAGCAAATCCTACACCTGCGTTGGCCTGTCTCTAAGCTAAAGTGGCAATAAAACACATTTTTTTATTTATTATTTCTTTATAATTATCTTTTTTACATGCTTCTTTCATATTATGCAGTTATATTATTGTTATGTGTAATTATGTGTAGATTTTATTAAGGATTTATTATGGGTTTTTAGGCTGAGGAACGAATTAAATTGATTACCATGTATTCTTATGGGAAAATTCGTTTCTACATCCGAACATTTTCTACATCCGAAGTTGGTTGTGGAACGAATTAAATTCGTATGTAGAGGTACCACTATATATATATATATATATATACAGTATATACGGATTAAATTCGTATGTAGAGGTATCACTGTGTGTATATATATATATATATATATATATATATATATATATATATATATATATATATATATATATATATATATTCAGTATATACGGATTAAATTCGTATGTAGAGGTATCACTGTATATATATATATATATATATTATATTATATATATATATATAAATATATATATATATATATATATATATATATATATATATATATATATATATATATATTTATATATATATATATATATATACAGTGATACCTCTACATACGAATTCAATCCGTTCCACAACCGACTTCGGATATAGAAAATGTTCGGATGTCGAAACGAATTTTCCCATAAGAATACATTGAAATAGGATTAATCCGTGGTTGAGCCCAAAAACCTATGATAACTTCTTAATAAACTACTACACATAATTTTCCATGAGAATAATGCACACTTGAATTAGATAATGGACATGTAAAAAAGAAGAATTATCAAAAAATGATAAATAAGAAACGGGTTTTTAGCATCACTTTACCTTAGAAACTCCAGCGCAGGTGTTGTTGGTCTTGCTACGCAGAGAGGAGACGGACGGGCGGCGAGGAGGTAGAGGTTAACTACGATAAACGTACACTACCGTAACTTATTCTAACTTAAACTAAGTGAACTTTAACATAACTTAGCTTATTTTTTTTTTTATTTTTATATTTTATATTTTTTTTACATTTTCTTTTTTTCTTTTTGATGAGTAATTTTAATCACTTTCACTCTCTACACTTAAAATTGATTGAATTTCTTTCGCTTCACGCTTTGCCGTTTTCTTTGTTTCACTTTCTTTCGCTTCACTCTTTGCCGTTTTCTTTGAATCACTTCCATCCTCTTCATCACGAGTTCGCTTCGTAGTTTTTTTAAAGAAACTATCGATAGATAGTTGCTTGGTACGGCTTTTCAGAATGTTTCGAAAGTGAGTTAGGCAAACATCATCGAACTGGGCAACTACACGACAAACCTGCAATTTTTTTGGGTGGTATTTGTCGAAGAAGTCGACCACGTCTTGATATTTTCCTAACACCTCTTTTATTTGCGCCGAACCTAACACATGTTCTACCTCTTCGATCCCTTCCTCGTCATCACTCAAGTGCTCAGACATAGCATGGAGTTCCTTGAGCTGCTCTGTGGTAAGTTCGTCGTGATGTTCGGCGACGAGTTCCGTGACGTCATCTGCGTCGACCTCCAGACCCATGGACTTGCCAAGGGAGACGATTTCCTCTACGTCTTCCGCTGCACCCACCACGGGATCAGGTTTGGGGTCAAAACCTTTGAAATCTCGGGGAGAAACTGCATCCGGCCACAGCTTCTTCCAGGCAGAATTGAGGGTCCGTCAAGTTAATCCCACCCAAGCCTGATCTATGATCTTCAAGCAGTGCACGATGTCGAAGTGGCTTTTCCAAAATTCAGGCAAAGTTAAGTTTGTGCTTTGCGTGACATTAAAGCACTGATTGAATAGGTGCTTGGTGTAGAGCTTCTTGAAATTTGAGATGACTTGCTGGTCCATGGGCTGGAGGATAGAGGTGGTATTCGGTGGAAGATACAGCACCTTTATGAACTTAAATTCATCGAAGATATCATCTTCAAGTCCGGGGGGGGGTGAGCGGGTACATTGTCAAGGCATAGCAGGCACTTTAAAGGCAATTTCTGTTCATGAAGATACTTCTTCACAGCAGGGCCGAAAACTTGGTTAACCCATTGCACAAAGAACTGCATAGTGACCCAGGCCTTCGAGTTGGATCGCCAGAAAACATGAAGCTGGTCCTTATCGACGTTGTGTGCCTTAAAGGCCCTAGGGTTCTCCGAATGGTAAACCAGTAAGGGCTTGACTTTAAAGTCCCCGCTAGCGTTGGCACATAGGGCAAGAGTCAACCAATCCTTCATTGGCTTATGCCCAGGCAATTTCTTCTCTGCGGCGGTGATGTAGGTTCGACTGGGCATCTTCTTCCAAAACAGCCCGGTTTCATCACAATTAAACACCTGCTGCTCTACGTAGCCTTCTTCCAGCACGATCCTTTCAAAGTTCTTGACAAAGTCAGCTGCAGCCTTTGTGTCCGCACTAGCAGCCTCTCCGTGGCGAACAACTGAATGAATCCCGGACCGTTTCTTAAATTTCTCAAACCAGCCACGAGATGCCTTGAAATCGTCTGAGGAAGGTTCGGTTGAACTCTCCCTAGCATCACCCCCAGAGCTCTCCTCCTTCAAGTCTGTGAAGATGGCGTGCGCCTTCTCGCAGATGATGGTTTCGGTGATGGTGTCGCCAACAATCTCTCTGTCCTTGATCCAGATTAGCAGAAGTAATTCCATCTCTTCTATAATAGGGCTACGGCGTTTTGAAATAATGGTGATCTCCTTAGAAGGTTTCACTGCTTTAATAGCTTCCTTCTGTTTCAGGATTGTCGAGATCGTCGACATATTACGGCCATATTGTTTAGCAAGTTCACTCACGCGGACGTCACGCTCACGTTTTTCAATAATTTCCTGCTTTACGTCTAAAGAAAGCATTTCCTTCTTCCTTTTCTCACCAATACCACTACCACTTGCAAAACTAAGCCTTTTAGGACCCATACTTTACGTAAATTACCGTAAAAGGATCCACGTAAAAAATCACGATTAAAACAGTACAATAATAGCTGAATGCACAGGGCACAACCGCAAGAAGCTGACGAGAACAGAGGACTGACCCAAGCCGCGCTAATTGAGGGTCCCTTCGAGGTCGAAGTGCTGCCTTCTATCGGCGGAAATAAAAAACACATCAGGCGCTATGAGTACCGACTACGTGTACGAGTATTGCTTACTTCGGGTGTAGAGTAGGAACGTGTTCGAATTGTACTTTGCGAGTCGAAAAATTCGGATACAACCGGTACGACGAAAATTGCTTACTTCGTGTGTCGAAATAAAATTCGGGTATAGAGTAAAAAAAATTTGCTCGAATTTTACTTCGGATGTTGGAAAATTCGGATGTAGATACGTTCAGGTATAGAGGTTCCACTGTATATATATATATATATTTCTGGGCTCGAACCTGTGCCGCCCAGTGAATAAGCTCCATTTAGCACTTATTCTTAGGTAATTTACTGCTAAATATACCAGAGAAAAAATGTAAAGGAGTGCTAGGTTAACTAGCTCGCTCACCTATTGGTGTCGGTATAAAATTGGGCGTATAATCCAGAGGTCCCGCACTATTTAGATTCATCCACGACAGAAACCCCAATAGAGGAGAGCCGTTCAACCTCACTCGGTACTACTAACAATGCATCCGCTCAGAACCCAACTCCTTTTAGCACGTCTTGTGTGTAACCCGCTTTTTTGTTGTGCTCTCGTTTTTCCACTTATTTTCTTTGGATTATGGCTTCTTCGTCGGTTTCCCTGGAGACACCGTCTAAGTTAAGTACCAAGCTGTGTTTTGAGCAACCTAGATCGTTTATTATTTGAATTATAGGAGTTTATTCTCTTCGTTCATACCGATCTTGCTTGATTCCATTTACAGTTGGTACTCCTGTTTTGAGAGCTTTTAGTTTCACTCGCGGTGTTACTATATGTATTATTTTTATTATTAAATTTTATTTGTTATTATGGATATTCATTATTTAGCGTTTAGAACCCTCGTGGTTCAATTTTTGGGCCGATATTATTTACGTATCGTTATGGCTACCGACCTTCGTGCTAGGCGGCAATGTTATTTTTTAAGCCATCAGGTGTGTCTTTTGTGATTTAATTATTATGTTGCATGCCTTGCCCAAAAATTTTTATGTGTTTATTTTATATTATCAGCGCTATTACTATTATAATGAATATTATGCTTTTACTCCGTTTGATCTGTCTGGTTGGGGATCGTCAGTTGGTAGCCCTGCTGCTCCGTTTCACGTGATCCTCCCCCATGCTCCCCCTCTCGCTAGGTGGGCGGCTAGGCTTCTCTCCCCCCCTCCCCTAGGGGACCGTTGCCTTCCCTCCTTGTAGAGGGGGTAGTTCAGTGTTTATGGACTTTGTCCTCCGGGTGTCCCGGCGGGTTCGGCTCTGTCTAGTCTGGTTGGCCACCGGTAAACAGAGTTGGATCCCGGTGCACCCTATTTTATATTCACTTATCACACTGGTTTATGTTATATGAAACCCTCTGGGTTCGGTTGGCGGTTCTTATCTACAGTTCCGCCCCCCTATTAATTTATAACAGTTCCTATGATGATTATATGACAGATCACTACCCCGGAGTTCCTATACGAATTGGTTTTGGATACTTTTATTTCCCGGCCCGGGGCTTAGCCTCGCCCCGGGAAATCAGACACCATGTGTCTTAATTTTTTGTTGTTGCATCCTTTTTTATACTCCCGGCTCGACCGGAATGGATGGCTATACTTTAGTCTTAGGCTAGACTTATGTTTAGGCCGGGTCCTCCGGACCCGCCCCTACTTAAGAATATTACAGTTAAGCCCTAATCTTGTGTTAGGCTTATGTTAGGCCCGGGTCCTCCGGACCCGCCCCTACTTAAGAGAATTACAGTTTCTCATATACTATTCTTTTTATAGATGGTGCATTGTCAGACGACGGCCTGTGCAGCTGTTCTACATCAGCCCTGCGGCCATACCGTCTGTCGGTCTCACGCCCTCTGCGGAGTGCAGCTGGAGGATGTCGTGGTATGGCACCCGGATAACTGTGTGGTCTGTTTTGACCTCGTTACCACCCTTGGATCTGACTCGGTGAGTCCCGTTGGCTATGTTGCCTTCTCATTTATCTTACCTTTTTTGGCATACATACACTATTTAGTAAGATATCTATGGTCTTGAAGGACCACTGGGAGCCTCCCCTTTTTAATTCCCACTATTATTTCAGGCATCCCCGGAGCAAAAGTCTGCGGCTCGGGCCACACTGAAAGTGTGGGTTGGTGGTTTTGCCCGGAACGTGAAGTCCAAGCGGCCGTACGTCCTCTCCGAGGACTACTGTTCCTTGATTTACCCCAACGCCAAGTCTTCAGCCGCTGTGGCTAGGCATGTTGCAGCTCCCATCATTGCCCACATTGATGCCACCATAGTGGGGTTTATTGATCCAGAGCAGGATCCGTCGGACGCCCCCGGAGATCTAGAAGACAATGTTGCCTCCATGAACCTTGACGTGGAACCCATGTTATTGGATGATCCAGATACAGGTAGGGTGGTAAGTGAGGCAGGTGTTTCCGGCGCTGAGATTCCTATCCTCAGCCCCTCTCTTTCTTCTTCATCTGATCGCTCTTCCTTTCATGGTTTTTCTGGGGACCGTGATTCGTCCCAACGATCACACCCGGTTCCCCCCAAGAATAATTCTAGAACCTTACCTAAAGTTCGTAAGCCTCATAAGGCTTCTCATGGTTCTAAACAGAATACAAACCTGTCATCTAAGGCTTCTGGCTCCTCCTCTAAGTCTCGCGACCCGGGAGTTCATTCCGCCACACCTGCTGCTAGCCCGGGCCTTTCCGAATCAGCCATGCTTCGCATCGTGTCGGAGATGCAGGCTAAGTTGGTATCAGAGATGCAGTCTAAGATGGACACGATGTTCTCTAACATCGGTCAGAGACTTGGGGCATTAGAGCAAGGTGCTCCGGAGCGAGTCCAAAGCTCTCTCATCCCGGATGCCTCTAAGCTCCCGCCGTTTGCCAAAAACAACCCTTGGCGTATGGCTCTTCATTCCCCGTTCTCAGACGGAATGTTAACTTTGGAGGGTCTTGGCACTCGTCCCCTAGAGGACTTTGAATTCTTTCCTCCTGGTCTGGCATTTCCATTTCATGGTTATGCCAGGCTTACCGAGGAAGCTCTGGTTCGGTTAGACAAGGTCCCCAAGGAGACAGTCATCTTCCCAAAAGAGCAAGCCCAATCTGTGTGGGCCAGATTCCTGAATGACATCGGCTGCACCAACACTATGTTGACGCCTTATAAGAGCTCCTTCACAATGTTCCTAATGGACAAAAACACCGTGACTCCATGTGTCAATAAGGTAGCAGAGCTTGCCTTCCAATATGCTCTGGAGGAGAAGCCCTTGCCTCCCATCCGAGAGGTGGATCCAATCTCCCTCCTTCTTCCTTCAGGCATTGAGTGTTGGGACAACGTCCATACCACATTTACCTCTGGAAAGCTAGCAGCAGACTGTGCTTCAGTAATGTTTAGTGAGCGGCTTCCCCGTCTCCCGGAATCCCTCATTAAACAGGAGTATGATTCCCGCCTACGCGTTGGCCGTACTCTGAACCTGGCCACTTCCACGGAGTCGACAGCCTTGACTTACGATACTGAGAGTATTTTTAAATCTCTCAACAAGGCTACGTTGCAGTCATTATACTATGACCTGTATGACTTCGCTACTGCTAAACGCAGGTGTCGCAAACATGTCCTGGCAGAGGCGACTATTAGGCATGAACCTAATAAGCTGATCCGGTCCTCCTGTTGGGGCTCAAACCTCTTCCCTGAGGACCTTGTAGAGGAAGTCTTGGCGGAGGCCACTAGAGTCAACCAGAGCCTTAAAGCCCGTTGGGGTTTGACTCCTAAACGTAAATCTGACCCTGCAAATTACCAAGCCCGGGGTAGGAAGAAGCTCCGTCCATATACCTCCACCCAGTTCAGGCAACAGCAGAGTGGTTCGTCCATTTTCCGGCTGCCTCTTCCCCCATCTCCTGTTGCCCCGGCACAGCCTTCCACCTCTCAGGCTCCTTCGGACGACTATGTCACCGTTCTGCTTCCTAAGAGCCAGCTTTCTGGTGCCTCCGCCACTTCTCCTGCCTTTAACCAGTCGTATGAGGCTCATAGCTCTTCCCAGAGTTATGGTAGAGGTAGAGGCTACCACCGTGGTTCTAACCAGAACAAAGGCAGGGGAAGAGCCTTTCGCAGAGGAAAGAACTTCCGAGGCGGACGTGGAGGCAACTCCTCAAACCAATACTGAGGTGCAGCAGGTAGGGGGGAGGCTCTATGCCTTCCGCAACAAATGGAGGTTCAGTCCCTGGGCGTTCAGTATCATCTCCAAGGGACTGGGGTGGAGTTGGATTCAAGGACCTCCTCCTCCGAACAAATTTTGTCAACATTCCACTCCGGACCTGGTCGAATTTGTCCAGGATCTTTTACAAAAGAACGCCATACAAGAAACGAAACACCTGAAGTTTCAAGGTCGGCTGTTCAGTGTCCCGAAGAAGGATTCAGACAAGAGAAGAGTGATTCTAGACCTATCCCTTCTCAACTTGTCCATTCAATGCGACAAGTTTCGAATGCTTACCGTCTCGCAGGTGCGGACCTTACTTCCCCGTGGGGCCGTCACCACCTCTATCGATCTTACAGACGCCTATTATCACGTCCCGATAGCGAGACACTTCCGTCCGTACCTAGGCTTTCGCTTAGGGGACAAAAGTTACTCCTTCAAGGTGATGCCTTTCGGGCTCAACATCGCCCCAAGGATCTTCACAAAGTTAGCAGAAGTCGCTGTTCAGGAACTCAGGAATCAAGGGATTCA
>NC_090727.1:199344161-199378138 GCF_036898095.1 Palaemon carinicauda
GAAAAAAGTCTCGAGGAGTACATATTACCTATGGATGACTAACAGACAAGCCTGTATAGCGGTCTCACCCTATACCTTATAAAGCAAAGTTTGTATAAGATTCACTAATGTCAGTATGAAATACTGACACCTCCCCGGTATGCCTATTATTATTAATGGACTGGACAAAGGTTTGTATCCGTTTAGGAACAAATTTTGCATATCCACCACCATCCCTTTTAGGATACAAAGTCTATCCTTCCTGAGGAAAGGTTAAACCAATGAATGTTTGCTTGTAGTAAGGAACGATCTTAAGAGATCTTCCATGTTAAAATTATCCATAGTTTTAACTGTAATGCTCAGTACATTTCTAGTAAAATGAACGTGGGTGAATAAGACGCAAGGTTCACTAAGAACTAGTTTATTGATGATCAATAAATTTATAGGTCAATCAACATTTATAAGAATTATAAAATGTGTATGAAATACATTTAAGCATAAAATTAACAGCAAAAACAGAAAATATTGTTTCATCTGAAAAGGAAACATATATGTGCCACTTTAAAATCAAATTATTAATAATGTTGTTACAGTCTGTATTACTGTTCAATCACGCTAGCGTAACAAACGCTTGGCACATGTGTCTGCATTATGCTTAGTTCACCTTTATCTATGGAACAGTTCATAAGGACACCTTAGTGGCCTATCACTTAGTCTGTAGTAACAGTCTGTGACTACACACCCACCCCTGAAATTAATCGTCCCAATTAATTTCACTGTTCCTTGCAGATTTAAACAACAGGTTTAAGGACACTACCTGCTGCTACCACAGACCTCTCAAGTTCCTCCACTTGCTTCGCATAGTGTGTAAAGAATACCCTGGATGACTTCCAGCCAGTGTATGAGCGAAGATGTTCAAAATCCATATTATTAAAGAAATTTATAGAAGAGGCAACTTTTCTCGGATCATGACCTGCGGGTGTACTGTCTGGATCCGCTCTGCGAATAAAATAGGTGAGTTTTGCTCTTAGTAGCTTCAGAGATAAATTTGAATCTGAGGTTTCTCCCCTAAACAGCTGTCCTCCCCTAAAGTCTGAAGTTCTACGAAGATAGGCCTTTAGGCACTCCACTGGACAAAGAGATGCATCTTCCTTCAGAGGGCAGATTCTCCAGGGACCCCACCTGTTGGTGGGTAGCTCGTTCTTGGCAAGAAACGTTGGGTCCGGAAAAAGATTCAGTTCTCCCCCTTCCAAGAACTGAACATGACCTTCCTCTCTCGAGAGGGCCACTATTTCACTAACTCTGGCCCCCAAAGCGAGTGCAAACAGAAATATAACTTTTTGGGTCAAATCCTTTAAAGCGCACTCCTCATTGTTCATCATTGAAGAAAAATGAAGAACCTTATCCAAAGACCATGAAATGGGTCTCGGAGGCGCTGATGGTCTGAGCCTAGCACAGGCCTTCGGAATCTTGTTAAAAATGTCGTTAGAAATGTCGACATGGAAGGCATGTAATATAGGTCTTGTCAAGGTAGACTTGCACGTTGATATTGTGTTGGCTGCTAAACCTTGCTCATGAAGGTGGATGAAGAACGATAAACAGAAGTCTGTCGAGATTTCTTGTGGTTTCTTCGCCTTGACAAAGGACACCCACTTCTTCCACGATGACTCATATTGTCTTCTGGTAGATTTGGACTTATAATTCCTCCAAAAAGTCTATACTGTCTCTTGATATCCCGAATCTTTTTCTCACCGCTAGGGAGAGAAAATCATGAGATGCAGGTTCCGGGTTTTCTGTGATGAAGCGAAGACAGGCGACTTCTGTACTCGCTGAGTCAGAACTGGATCCGGTAGCGGCACAAACTTCTGTCGTAGTTCTAATGCCAGAGGGAACCAAACGCTATTCGGCCCCTTGTGAGCCACTATTGCCGCCTTCTCTTTAAATAATCTCAGTTTGTCGAGGACCTTCAATGGAAGGTTGGGCGGAGGGAACAGGTAAATCCTGGACCATATGTTCCAGTCGAGGGACATAGCGTCACTGCTTCCGCTAGAGGATCCTCGTACGGGGACACATAACGATGTATCTTCTTGTTGTCGTTCATCGCAAAGAGGTCTATCTGCAGTTCCGGGACTTGACTCGAGATGAAGAAGAACGATCCTGCGTCTAGGGACCATTCGTACTCTATCGGTGTGAACCTGGATAGAGCGTCCACCGTCACGTTGCGGAACCTTTGAAGGTGAACTGCTGACAAGTGTCATCTCTTCTTTTCCGCCAGCCGGAAGATGGCCAACATCACTTGGTTGATTTGAGGCGACCTCAACCCTTGTCAATTGAGGCATCTCACTATCACCTCGCTGTCTAGGCCCAATCTTATGTGGGTCGAGTGGCGAGGAGATACTTTCTTCTGTGTAAGAAGTACTGCCATGGCTTCCAGAAAGTTGATCTGAAACGTCATGAAAAGATTGGACCAAGCTCCTTGGACTTTCTTTTGGTGAGAATGACCTCCCCATCCTTCCTTTGAAGCGTCTGTATGGATAGTAATTGAAGGGGGAGGTGGCTGAAGAAGTATCGATTTCTTCAGCTGCTTGGCTTTGGACCACGGCTTGAGAAGCGTTCGCAGTCAAGTCGGTAGTAGTCTCATCAGATCTCTTCGCGCGCTTGATGCATATTTTCTCCAAACTCCTGTTGCATCCTTTAGCTGTGCTCTTAGCACTGGATCTTTTACCGAACCAAACTGGAGAGAGCCCAGCACTCTCTCCTGTTCGCGTCTTGATATCCGTTTGGATTCCAGTAGTCTCTTGAGAGATCCTGCTATTTCTTTCCTCTTCTTCACAGGGATGGAAAGCTGATGTGACTCTAAATTCCAGTGGAATCCCAACCAATGAAACTTTTGAGCTGGAGATAGTCGAGACTTTTTGATGTTGATCTTGAATCCTAGATGTTCCAGGAACTGGATCACTTTCTTGGAGGCTTGCATGCATTCTGTCCTGGATGCTGCCCACACCAGCTAATCATCCAGGTAGGCCACTACTTAGATCCCCTTTAGGCGTAATTGATGTACGGCTGCGTTCGCAAGCTCCGTGAAAATCCTTGGGGCTATGTTTAGCCCGAAGGGCATGGCTCTGAAGGCATAAAGTCTTCGTTGTAGCTTGAATCCTAGGTAGGAGGAGAGGTGACGATTGATTGGAACGTGCCAATAAGCGCCTGACAAGTCTATAGAGACGGTGTATGCCCGTTTGGGCAGTAGGGTCCTTATGTGTTGAAGTGTCAGCATCCTGAACTTGTAGTTCACTATGAACTTGTTGAGTGGTGACAAGTCCAGAATGACTCTGAGTTTTTCTGAGTCCTTCTTTGGAACACAAAACAGCCTTCCTTGGAACTTGATGGACTTTACCCTTCGGATTACTCTTTTCTCCAAGAGTTCTCGAATGTATTCATCCAGAACGGGGGTAGAGTGCTGGATGAACTGTGGGAACGGAGGTGGAGTACTGTTCCAGCTCCAACCCAGTCCATTCTTGATTAGGCTGTGGGCCCAGGGATCGAAGGTCCAACGATCCCGAAATAGATGTAATCTCCCTCCTACTGGAAGCATCTCACTTCTGTTGCTGTGGACCTGAGGCCTTGCCTCCTTGACCGCATCCTCCCCTGAATCCCCTTCCCCTTGAAGGGCATCTAGAGGAACCTCTGGCTGCTCCTCTAGCTTTTGGACAAAAAGTCGTTGTCTGCTTTTCGAACGCTGGGTTGAACACAGGCGACTGTGTCGCCACCGCTTGAGGTACCAGCTGGTTACGTGGTTGAAGGTTGTGCCACCATCTGAGGCACCGCGGTCGCCAGACGTTGCTGCTGTTGCCGTCTGTAAGGCTTAGCTGGCCGAGAGGATAGCCTAGGCTTCTTTGTCTTCCTCTTAGGTTGGGGACCCTCATCCGGGGAAGACTTTCTCTTAAGAGTAAGGCCCCACTTTTGGAGAAGGTTCCTATTCTCCGTGGCGGCCTGGTCTACTACCTCTTTGACCACTTCATTAGGGAAGAGGTCTTTACCTCAAATACTAGAGGAAATCAGTTTTCTAGGTTCGTGCCTCACCGCAGCCGAGGCGAACACAAACTCCTTACAAGCTCTCCTAGCTTTAATGAAACTGTAGAGATCCTTTGTTACCGTGGCCAGGTGGGTTTTGGCCACTACCATGAACATGTCTTGGTTCTTGGGGTCGCTTGCCATCGTTTCCAGAGTCGTCTGTAAGGACATTGATGCCACAAGTCTCTCCTTTGTCTCTTGCTCCCTACGCAAGAGAAATTCTGACAGCTTTGGAAAGTCCTCACCGAACTGACGTCCGGCAATATCAGCTTCCAACTTCCCAACTGAGAAGGTAAGGTGAACGTCCTTCCAGTCTTTTTGGTCCAAAGGTAGGGTCAGGGACAACGGCTTGCTCTCCTCCAAAGAGGGACATGGTTTCCCTGTCTCAACTGCCTTCAAGGCTGCCTTATATCCCTTTTCCATAAAGGGAAAGGCTCTGGTTGGAGAAGCCACAAAGGAGGGATGCTTCTTACTCAAAGCTGGTACCTTTGAGTTCGTGAAGCCCCTCTCTTTCATTGAGCTCGTTAGTAAAGCCTGTGCCTTACTATGGTCAAAGACTATGACCTCCTTCGGCTCCGTCTCCTCCTTTGAGGCTGGCTCCTTCCTAAGACGGACATAGCAGTCCGGGTAAGACTCCTTGTTGGGCCAAAATTCCACTTCTTCAAAGGGAATTGAACCCAACTTCTCTGATATGACAATCTTCCCAGTTGTCATTGGCATGTGTTCGGCATACCTCCAAGGATTGGCATCCGAGCACAAAAGAAGATCCTTCACGTTGAGCTTCTTCTGGGGCCCACGTGATGCTGTGAGTCTACGCATCTCCAATTTCATCGCAGCTTCCTTTTCATCATTCTTCTTCTGCATTTGTTGAATCATCTCAACAAGAGAAGAAAGAGTCCTTCCCAGTTCATCTGGGATAGCAGACGATGTTGAGGAAACAGGTTCTGGGGCCGGAACCGATGTAACCGACACCTCGTCGATTTCTTCCTCTTCAGTTTCAGGAGCCTGGGTCAGCTCCTCTTCCTGGCCTTCTGCCAGAAGGTCCTTTTCAGTGTACTCTGACACTTCAGACATCCTATCTTCCAGTTGGATGTCTTGTAGGGCGTCCGAGACTTCGGAATCTACCGGAATCTGAACTGTCAGGATCTCCGCATGAGGCTAAGAAATCACTGCATCCGCAGATGCCTTAGGAAAAAGGTAGGCCCTCATCTTCTCACTTGGAAGGTAGGGGCCTGAAGTATTCTTCTGAAAACCCCTCACCCAGGTTTGCAACTTTTCCCTAGCTGCATCCCTTGACTCCGCCGACTTAGGGGTGTCAAATGCCTCGGTAATCAGGTTAGAACAAACAGCACATACCTGAGGGTCCCAATACCGGAAATCACCTTTGGAGACTGCTTATGCTGCATATGCCTCCTGTACAACTCATGTCCGCAGAAGTTTTTGCTGCGGACGTTGCAAAACATGCTCCCGCACTTCGGATGGTCCTCCTGTAAAGAGAAGAGAATTCATGAGTAACAAGTGAAGACATATCACTGGAATAAACTTATTATTAATATATATAGCTTACAACAGTCAAGCTAGAAAGGAAAGAAGGAAAGACACATATAGTACCTGTATTTCCTGCCCAGCCAATTGCTGTAACCTCCCAAGATATTGAAACTAAGGTTACAGTGAACCCTCGCTACTTCGCGGTTCGACAATCGCGGATTCACCACTTCGCGGGGTTTTTCCATAACCCATATATATATACATATCGCGGATTTTCCGGAAATTTCGAAAATACCGCAATATCTGAAGACCCCAAATACGATATTTCGTTACCTGTAATTCCATTAATACTGTAATTAGTAATATCTGCTCTTACTGATTGTTCATTGCATTACATATGACATATAATTAAGCACAGAAAGAAATAAAACACGAAAAGAGAATGTGATCATACGATAATTCAGTACTGTATACAGTACGTAGTAAAATTAAATCGAACATGAAACGCAAATCAGATGCAGTCATACCATATTAGAATGGTGTGTACTGTAAATGGATATGCTTCTTTTCCATGAATCTTTTGTATGTATACTGTACGTACGTAGTACTGCATCCAATAATATTCTTTGTTGCAAAAATCACATTTCGAATAAGCGTACGAGAGAGAGAGAGAGAGAGAGAGAGAGAGAGAGAGAGAGAGAGAGAGAGAGAGAGAGAGAGAGAGAGAGAGAGAGGCGTAAAATAGCGTACGTAAAGCTGTATTATTATTATTGTTATTATTATTATTATTGTTGTTGTTGTTAATAAAATTATTATTGTTATTATTATTATCATTATTTATTATTATTACGGTATTGTACTTAATCTACGTACGTTCAGTATGCGCGGGGCATCTTCTATGAGTAGGTAACCAACGCATCATAGTACTGTAAGACGGGTTGTGATTGGTTCAAGCGCTGATAGATGACGAATCAGAACTCAAGTTTTGTAATCTAGCCTCTGATTGGTGTTTTGACCGCTTCTCCAACCCGCAGCATCTCTTTCCGCGGTCACTTTGTCTCCCGCTGTATCGCTGTGTTGACGTTGTTAATTGTGAACTTTAATCTGTGCTGTGCATGACTGTTTTAAGTTGAACTTTTTGTTGAACTTTCTGTTAAACCCTACTGTACAATGCCTCCCAAGCCTTCTGCTTCTACTAAGGCTGGTAGTGAGCCTAAACAGCACCGAAAGATGATGACGATTGCTGAGAAGGTGACGCTTCTCGATACTATGTTAAAAGACAGTAGAAGTTACGCGGCCGCAGACCTCGAAGACCTGACGAAATCGGGCAGTGAAGACAGTGAAACACAGGAAGAGTTCCAAGAAAATGTCGAAGAAACGGTCTTAACATTAGAACGGCTTGCCAAGCTCTGCAAGCTTGCGAATGAGGTGAAAGAAATGTCGCAAGAGTGGGACGAGGATATGGTTCGTTCTGTACAATTCTGCACCAAGATCGATGAACACATGGCTCCCTACAGGATGCTCTTGCGAAAGAAGAAGCAGCGGCAGCAACTTCCGATCACAATGCCCTCAGAAGAAATTGAAGAAGTGTCTCAGGAAGAAGTTGAAGAGGTGTCCCAGGAAAAGACACCTCCGTCTGAAGAGACGTAAAATACTATTATTGGCTGCACAGTAGAAGACATCATCAGCTTCATCATCATCATTTCTACTGTGCAGCAAATTCATCGCCATCATCATTCAAGTTTTTCTTGAACTTCTTTCGTGGTGAGTACAGTAACAATCTTTATTTTTTACTTAAACATTTTAATATTTGTGTCTGTTTTATAGTTTAGTACTGTATGCATTAAGTTAAAGGGAAGGTTTTAAAAGCCTATCATATTTTTTTTGTTTAAAATTTACATTTACGTACGTAAAACAATCTCTCTCTCTCTCTCTCTCTCTCTCTCTCTCTCTCTCTCTCTCTCTCTCTCTCTCTCTCTCTCTCTCTCTCTCTCTCTCTCGTAAATTGTTTTCCTGCTTTGCTACGTACAGTATGTACTGTATGATTTTATATAGATACGGTAAATAATATTTGTAATAACATATTTTGTAAATGCTTTTACTGTAAATATCATTATTTATCACTTTCATCATGCGCGTTAAATGCCTTCTTTGTTCTGAGCGTGGTTGTTTACTGAGCGTACTTTATGACGCCGTCGTTTCAGGCGGCGTCATAAAGAAAAACATTTCATTTGGAAGTCCTAAGGAAAATTAAGTAAAACATTGGTAATAACAAAATCAACATACTGTATACATCAATATAATCGATGCAAAAACTAACCTATACATATATGTGTACAGTACACTAAATGAGTTTGTTTCTTCATTATGATCAGAGATAAACGTAAACAAAACATTGGTTGCCATTTTTTATCGTGCTTTTTAGGTGTTTAGGAAACGCATGATATAAAATCGCCTTTAATATTTGTGCCTGTTTTAGTTTAGGGTACTGTAGTACATGCATTAAGTGTTCTGTACATTAAAGGGTAGTTTGTTAACAGTACTACGTACAAGGGAAGGTTTTAAAAGTCCGAATATACATGTTAAATAAATAGGTAAATATGGTGTCAATACTTCGCGGATTTTCACCTATCGCGCCCGCGTCTGGAACCTATCTACCGCGATAAACGAGGGTTCACTGTAATTCTCATTCCAGAATAACCTTCATCATATTTTCCTAAAAGGAAATTTAGGTGTAGCTCACACCATGGTATAAAGTTTTAATATACGGGATAATAATTAATAAAGAAAGAACTCACTTTCTGTATACTGTACGGTCTCACCAAAAGGCTGTACAAGATAACACCAAGTATGTTGGAAAAACTGTAGTGTTACAATATACTCTATACTGTAGTTTTCTCAATGCAGTGTGTAGTATACTGCAAAAATACTGGCTACTGTATATCATATAATATCATGCCGGCTGGCACGTACCCGGGTATAGTTCGAAGGTATGCTACCTTTAAACTATTAGGCGGCAGATCGCTGGTATCTGTGTGTGTGCCGGCCGGCAACCGAAAACGTCAGCACCCGGCTGCCGGCCGCTAATCGTAGTGGCCGGCTGATCTTATGGTGAGCTTCCGTTGCCGGCCGGCAATGGTAGGTGATACCTGTGCCGGCCGGCAGTAATTAAGAACCAGAGAACTTCCACTCGCCCGGCTGCCAGCCACTAAGCCGGCAGCCGGGCTAGGGGTACAATACACTAATAAGAGAAACAGCATGGATGTAAGGTTATAAGGCAGCACTGCCTTACAGCCTTCCATCCAGAAAGAGTGAATATATGGAAGGGGAGAATGTAACATTCAGGCTTCCTTCTATCCATAGCCTGCTGGGCTCTACCGACAGAAATGGATGGTAGACCCAGGGAGGTCTTGGGTTCACTCTACAGAAGGTAGGCCTCTGCCGACTGGCACGTTTTTGCCGGCCGGCAGAGGACTGAGCCACTCCCACATCCTAACCTACACTAGGTACAGATGTAGAACGACGGCCAAGTGTTGTAATGGCTAGGCCATCACTAAGGACAGAGGGGGGGAGGGGGATAAGGGTCCTGCAAACTTCATTCTAGTATGAGATAAACCCCAACGGCTAAGAAAGCTCATCTTAGCCTAGGGTTTGTCTATTAAGGAGGGAGGTTGGCAATACTTGCCACCTTCCTCAATACCAGAACAAAGTTTGATGTTGTTATTTCACTAGACAATGGAAAATCTCATTCTCCAGCCCGAGAATAACAACACTGGACTAGTCTGCTAGACCACTAGTAGAAGGAATCATCTCGTACAGAAACCCTCGGATGTGGTCCAGGGAGGCTAAGCCTCCTATGTCTGCACCTAACCTACCAAAGGAATCTTATTCTCTATGCCAGAAAGACACAGACCCCAGACTAATTACTCTGATGTTCTGCCCGAACCCAGAAAACAAGTCACTCTGGTTACAGGATCAGGACAGAAACCCCCTAGTATAGTTATACCTGAATACTATTCAGTTAAAACCACTAGGATTAAGCCTAAGGCTTAACTCAGAGGGAAAAGGGATTGAACTTAGTTTCCAGAGGAGAAAAGAACAACCGGGGATGTGTGCGAAAGTATACTAAAGCCCCATAGGCTACTAGCCTAAGCGCGGTGAGAATCGATTACCTAAATCACCGAAACTCTCGTATACAATCTTGGAACATAAATATTCAACAATATCTTACATGTATAAATTATGCCTATAGCTTTTAATAAATTTATAACACTCAGAAATCTGTATATCATGCATGAAAGTACTAAAGCCAGACGCCTAGGCTACTAAGCCTAGCGTAGGCCAGGATCGGTTACCTAAATCGCCGAAACTGAATTTACTAACGGTATCATATAAAGAATTCCCGTTAGGAAAGCTAAATAGCTAGATTTATTAAAGTATAATGACCGGGAACGTCACTCTGGCTAACTAAATGACTCATGCATAGCGAGCGACAGCGTCCAGGACGCCTCCGGTAGGCAACAGCTCTTGTTTACATTAATATCACTTTTGATTTAATTAAAAGAATTACAAGAGAATCACAAGGGAAACACCGAGTAGTAGAGCTACGCGATAAGGAATAAAGATGGCGCCATCGGTGACGTCATGTACACACTCAAAGCGAGATAGGAGAGGTACCTTATTAACGGCTCTCCTTTCATTTTCGTTTTTCGTTTTCTTACCACTTTGACCCCTCGAAGCGTTAACGCTGTTCGGGGTGAAGATAGCTATGTGGCGTGTCAAGAATACGTCCTCTGATATTAGGCGATATCCCATTAAGATTTATTTAGGGATATTCGCTCCAGGAGTTAGAATTCTGGATACCTTAAGTTAAAATTCTTTGGGAATATCACCGTAGTCAAATATACCCTAGGAAGCTACCCTAAAGGAACTTCCATCACGACGACATGGCCTGAGCCCAAAAATATATATATATATATATATATATATATATATATGTGTGTGTGTGTGTGTGTATATATATATATATATATATATACACACAGTAGGCCCATGCTATATGACATTAATCCATTCCGGAGTTGGTTTCGTATGGCGAGTAATAGAATAGCTAATGCGTGAAAAACCCCACGTAAAAACATTGAAAATTAGTATGTAACAATACAGTACAGTGAACCCTCGCTACTTCGCGGTTCGACCATCGCGGATTCACCACTTCGCGGATTTTTTTCATAACGCATGTATATACATATATCGCGGATTTTCTGGAAATTTCGAAAATACTGCGATGTGACCGATGGTACGAGATTGGAGAAAGTAAGGAAAATTGAATCATGATTGATTTTCAATATAAATGAAACTTTGAGGAGCAACAAAGATATCATTTGTTAGAGAGATAGAGAGAGGTAAGGAATGGGAGGTAGTGAAAAGTAGCCCACAGAGAGAGAGAGAGAGAGAGAGGTAGAGAGAGAGAGAGAGAGAGAGTGTGTGTGTGTGTGTGTTGATTTAAATGTAATAAACAAAAATATTTGATAGGTTATAACACATTGGTGCTTATGTAATATTAACTGTATACTGTAGACGGTTTGAATAAGTTAAGAAATGGTATAAACGATACTTTGTTAGTGTATTCGTACACTCTCAAGAGCAGCAGCTAGACGTCAGCTGATCTAATCACAGCCAAAAGTAAAACAAAAAGAAGTCAACAATACTCTCGATTTTTAAAACACACCCAAAATTTAAAAACAAAAGGTCACGCTTTCTTAATGTGTAATTACCTCGAGTAGCAATTTTCTAGAATAAAATGTTTCCCAAAAAATAGTGGTTTGCTGATGAAATCGGATGCTGTATTTTTAGCAACGATTGAAATGGATGTAAACTCGGCATAATTTTTTCGTTTCTTATTTAATTGACGACACTAAGAAAACTAATTTTAGTTTCTTCATCTATATGTAAGTATTGTATAACACGAAGAGAGAGAGAGAGAGAGAGAGAGAGAGAGAGAGAGAGAGAGAGAGAGAGAGAGAGAGAGAGAGAATCAGCTGTTGTAATTGAATGCAGTGTTTTCGTTTCGTGAGAATTTCATCGCCACGACTTTAACAACAACATACTGTACTGAACTTTACAGTATTATACAGACTACTGTAATATGATAAAGTAAAATATTTGTAATAACCTATTTTATATGAAATGGGGCTATTTTTTTTGTTTAAAATTTACATTTACGTACGTAAAACAACTCTCTCTCTCTCTCTCTCTCTCTCTCTCTCTCTCTCTCTCTCTCTCTCTCTCTCTCTCTCTCTCTCTCTCTCTCTCGTAAATTGTTTTCCTGCTTTGCTACGTATGTATGATTTTATATAGATACGGTAAATAATATTTGTAATAACATATTTTCTAAAAGC
The DNA here is from genome assembly GCF_036898095.1 of Palaemon carinicauda. Lineage (NCBI taxonomy): Eukaryota > Metazoa > Arthropoda > Malacostraca > Decapoda > Palaemonidae > Palaemon > Palaemon carinicauda. The sequence continues at coordinate 199,356,101 of NC_090727.1, forward strand.
TTTTACTGTAATATCATTATTTATCACTTTCATCATGCGCGTTAAATGCCTTCGTTTGTTTACTGAGCGTACTTTATGACGCCGTCGTTTCAGGCGGCGTCATAAAGAAAAACATTTCATTTGGAAGTCCTAAGAAAAATTAAGTAAAACATTGGAAATAACAAAATCAACATACTGTACAGAATAATCAATATAATCGATGCAGAAACTAACCTATACTCAGATGTGTAAATGCGTTTGTTTCTTCATTATGATCAGAGAAACGTAAACAAAACATTGGTTGCCATTTTTTATCGTGCTTTTTGGCGTGTTTAGGAAACGCATGATATAAAATCGCCTTTAATATTTGTGCCTGTTTTAGTTTAGGGTACTGTAGTACATGCATTAAGTGTTCTGTACATTAAAGGGTAGTTTGTTAACAGTACTACGTACAAGGGAAGGTTTTAAAAGTCCGAATATACACGTTAAATAAATAGGTAAATATGGTGTCACTACTTCGCGGATTTTCACCTATCGCGGTCGGGTCTGGAACCTATCTACCGCGATAAACGAGGGTTCACTGTACTGTAGTATAGTAAGCACTGTAATACAGTATACTTATATTTAATATACATGTACTGTACAGTATATAATTAAATAACATGTATAGGATAAATAAAAATTATATACTATACAGTACTGTACTGTAAAGGAAAAATTAAATCTTATTTACCTTTTGGAGTGACGTGACTTGAGCTGGTAGTGGGTGGAGGCAGAGGGGGAGGAGACGGTAGATATAAAAACGTATCAATGCTAATTATGGTATGTACACTTAATAATAAATTTATTCTTACTATTAAACACTTAAAATTAAAAATGTTTTTGTTTTATTATTTTTGTCTTTTGAAATTTTTTATGATTATTTTTTTAGAACTTGAAAAATTACTCTTTTTTTGCTTTTATGATAGAATCACTATTATCATCTTTGCTTTCTGACACTTCTCTTTTGGAGAAATATCTATCCAAAGAAGCCTGTTTCTGACGATTCCTCAACATATTTCTAAAATGACTCATACACTTGTCATTAACACTCTCCATAAGACGACTTGTGTGAAGTTTTTCCGGGTGTTTCTTTTCAATGAAACTCGTAAGGTTTTCATACCAACCGATAGCTTCCCTTATTTCTGCCGATGTCGTTTCTTCAGTCTCACCCCCGTTCTCGCCACCACTAGAGCTGTGCTCTTCCTAAATGATGGTCAACTGCTTTGCCTCCAACTCCTTTAAGTCTTCAGTCGTAAGCTCCTCCCTGTGCTCCTCGATAAGGTTATGGACGTCAGCCTCATCGACAATAAGCCCCATGGACCTCCCGATTGAAATTATTTCCTCAACATCACCCTCAGGGGCAGGATCATCAACGGCCTCGTCTTCAGTTGGCCACAGTTTCTTCCATGAGGAGTTCAAGGTGCGCCGTGAAACCTCATTCCAAGCTGTGTCGATCATCTTCAGGCATTGAATGATGTCAAAATGCCCCTTCCAAAATTCACGGAGGGTGAGTTGAGTGCTTTCGGTCACTTCGAAGCATCTTTTGAACAGATGCTTCGTGTAAAGCTTCTTGAAGTTGGCAATCACTTGCTGGTCTATAGGCTGGAGGAGAGGGGTGGTGTTTGGTGGCAGATAGAGAACCTTAATGAAGGAGAAGTCAGGATTAATGGTGTCCTCGAGGCCAGGAGGGTGAGCAGGGGCATTGTCCAGTACCAGGAGACATTTAAGAGGAAGATCGTTCTCTTCTAAATAGTTCTTGACAGCAGGACCGAAGCAGACGTTTATCCACTCAATTAATATGGTCCTCGTGACCCAGGCCTTAGCATTAGACTTCCAAAATAACGAGAGCCTCTCCTTCGTGATATTTTGTGCCTTGAAGGCACGAGGATTTTCTGAGTGGTATACCAGTAGGGGCTTAATTTTTAAGTCCCCACTGTCATTTGCACAAAATGCAAGCGTAAGTCTGTCCTTCATCGGTTTATGGCCAGGAAGTTTCCTTTCTTCAGCTGTGATGTATGTACGGCAGGGCGTTTTCTTCCAGAAAAGGTCAGTTTCATCACAGTTAAACACTTGTTGAGGAATGTAGCCTTCTTTGGGAATTACGTTCTCAAACTTCTTGTCAGAACTGGCCGCCTCTCCATGCCTGATGACTGAGTGAATACCAGTCCTCTTCCTAAAGCGATCAAACCACCCATGAGAAGCCTTAAACTCTTGGGGGGCTTGCTGCGACGTTCCTTCACCTCCGCCATCTCCCTGGGCTTCCACGAGATCGGCAAAGATGGCGCTCGCCTTGTGCGAAATTATCGATTGCGTGAGTGTATCACCAGCGATTTCCTTCTCTTTAATCCACAGAAGAAGGAGTCTCTCCATCTCATTGATGATTGAGGTCCTTCCAGTGGCAAGGACAGTCATGCCTTTAGAAGACTTACTTGCTTTAATGGCTTCCTTATTCTTGATAATTATACCAATCATAGATTGGTTACGGCCATACGTAATAGCGAGGGTAACGATGCGCATGCCTTCTTCATATTTCTTTATGATCTCCAGCTTCGTTTCCATAGTAATCATCTTCTTACTTCTCCCTTTAACATCACTAGCAGTCTTGGGACCCAGGGCTAAGGAATTAAAGTTATAATTAAGCACTAAAATGCAAAAAAAATACGATATCGCAAGCACTCACACAAGATCAAGTCTTTACGAAACGCACACGAGAATCTGAACTGAGCGCGCGTATGACAAAAAGAGAGAGAGGCAGCATCTCTCTCAGGCATTGTGGGAGGGATTTCGGCCAATAGCGAATCGACATCTTAGTGACGCCGTGACGCCGACCAATAGCAGACCAGCTTCTTAGTGACGTATGCAGTGACGTATGAGTGTTGTGGTAAGCTAGTGACTCGCACAGTCGTACGCGTAGAAACGGCCAAGTTTGAGTTTTGGAATTCGATGCCGTATGGTGGGGAAAATGTCGTAACGAGGGGACGAAAAAACATCGTATTCCACACCGTAACGTGTAAAAGATGTAAGATGGGGACGCCGTACCCCGGGGTACTACTATATATATATATATATATATATATATATATATATATATATATATATATATATTTATGTATGTATATTTTTGGGCTCAAACCAGGTCGGCCTGATGGCAGGTTCCTAATAGTAGCTTCCAAGGGATATATGAACTACCGTGATATTCCCAGAGAATTTACCTTTAGGTCTCCAGAATTCTAACTCCAGGCGCGAATATCCTTAACATTCTCTTAAGGATATCGCATAAATCAGGGAACGTATATCTTGATACGACACACAGCGATCTTCATCCCGAATAGCGTTTGAGCCTCGAGGGGGAAGAGTGGCAATTTTGGAAGACGAGCTGCTATCAAGGTCACCCCATTTCCCATATTACTATTGAGTATCAAGACAGCGCCATATCCAAGATGGCGGACATTCCTAATTTTGTAGCGAATTCGCACGGTGGTGTTCCCTGTTGATCTAACTTTTTCGATCGATTCTGTGAGGATTATTATGCAATCTCCAGCTTCTTTTGCCTCTGGAAAGTTGAGTATTGATTCTTTACAATGTGTATATTTTAGCTCCTGTCTCACAGTGAAATTAGAGTAATTTAATGTGCTTAGGATCTAGGCCTGTTACAGGAGGCGCCATGGGCGCTGTCGTTCGTTAGACATGTGTTATTTAGTTAGTAGAACGACATTCCCGGTGGAAATAGCATTAATTAATTAATTATGAAAGCCATTTAGGCAATTTATACTTGTAAAGATATTTATGGTATGCATAATTTTTCCTTCTCTATGTCGATCGTATACGTTACGAGTTTCGGTGAATTAGGTAACCGAGATCTCGTCTTGCCTAGGTAACCTAACCTAGGCGATGTAATATACTTTCAGACATTTCCCCGTTTACCTTCATGTATCTTTTATCAATTCAGGCGGAGATAGATATCTCCTAGAATTATTATATAACCGATACTCTTCTCCAGGGAGGTTTAAGGGTAATCCCTCCTTCCCTCTGAGTGTAGCCTTAAGCTACAACCCTAGTGGGTCGTGCCTCGAGTTTTCATTCAGGCATGACTAGCCTAGGGTTTTCTGTCTCTTCCCTTAGCCGCAGATAGCAGGTTTTGGGATTCGGTCAGAACCTCAGAGTACTGTATATAGTCTTGTGCTGGCAGCCGGCCGGCAGGGTGAATAGTCATTCCCCTGCCAGCTAGGCTGCCAGCATAGGAGGTTAGCCCTCCCTATGTAGCACTTGAAGTAGTTGTATGATGCCGCCACCTTCTCCCTGCGGTCTAGAAGACTAGTCCTGTGCACGCAGACCCCAGGCTGAAGAATAGACATTCTTTTGCCGCCTAGGAACTCTGTTTCTCCCCTGTTGAGAGGAGGTGGCATTGCCTCCGTCCCCTTAACTCTATTGGCAGACCTTAGGTTGGAGAATAGATATTCTCCTGCCACCTAGGATGGCGCCGATACTGAAACAGAATTTCTCAGGAGTGTGGTAGGACCGGCAACCTTGCCGGCTCCTTTCACACCTCAAACAGGACCCTTTTCCCTCCCCCCTCTGTCCTTTAGTGATGGCCTTGCCATTGCAACTCTTTGGGCTGTCGTCTTGCAATCTCACCGATTGCCCGTGGGTTGTGCGGCCGGCCGGACTCCTACTTAACAGCTTTTGTCTGACTGCCGGCGGCCATGATAGCTGCCGGCGGCGGCTAGGACAACTGCCGGTTGCTGGCGACCATGACGACTGTCGGCGGCCATGTTAGCAGCCAGTGGCCATGATGGCTGTCGGCGACAATGACAACTGCCGGCGGCTTGGCGGCTGCCGGTAGCCATGATGGCTGTTGGAGGGAAGTCTCTTCTGTCACCAAGGTTCTTTAGTCCTCCCTTGGACTGCCGGCTACAAGTACTGTTGCCGGGGTGCTAACCTGGCCAGCGGTATGCCGGAAGGTACTGACTCAGCCGTCGACATGCCGACTGTACCAGGGCTGCCGGGTGCTAGCCTGCCGGCCATGTGCCGGCCGGACTTGCCGGTGATGGTACTGGTGGTTGGATGGAAGCCTGAATGATGCATTCTCCCCTTCCATTTGAACCTCCTTTCTGGGGAAAGGCAGTAAATTATATATTTACATCCTTATTTAGTGTATACATACACAGTAGTAAGGCAGTCCTTCACCCCATGCTTTCTCTCTCTCTTTCAGATAGCATGCCGGCAGGGACTAGCTATGCCAGCTATATGCTGGCTGGATTACAGTATATGTTTATACAGTAGTCGGTATATTTGCAGTATAGGATATACTGCAGATAGAAAACTATTGTATATATTATACTAGTAGTTATTTTCCAACATATCTTGGGTATCCTTGCCCAATTGTTTGCTGAGACCAATCTTATATTGAAAGAATAGAACTTCTTCAATATTCTGATTAGAAATCAGTTTACGTTTTACCATACAATATTAAATAAATTAAAGGGCCGGTGGTAGTACACTTTCTATCCTTAAAGGTTAGAACCCTTATCTTTGAGCTTCCCTGATCAAAAAACTCTATGATTTAATATTGGAAAGGAAGGCCACAGTAAATGGGCTGGGTAGGATACACAAATATGTGTCTTTTATATTTCCTAGTCCAGTCAGTGGCATGCCGGCTGAACCGTGCCGCCAGATGTTAGCCATACTGGCAGTACACTGGCTGAACTGCAATATATAATTTTACAGTAGCCGGTATTTTGCAATATAGTATATACTGCAAACAGAAAACTATAGTATGATGACACAGTAGTTAATTTCTAATATATCTTGGGTACCCTTGTGCAGGTTTCTGCTGAGACCGAACCTATATTGAAAGAATAGAATTCCTTCAATTCTCTGATTAGAAGTCAGTTATCCTTACCCCATAATATTAAATAACTAGAAGGGGCAGTGGCAATGCACACTTTTTCTACCCCTAGGGGTTAGAACCCTTTCGTTCGAGTTGCTTTGATAAAGGAAACTCTTTATATTTAATACTGAAGGGAGGTAACAGCAATTGCTTGCAAGGGATACACAGGTATGTCTCTTCCACTATCCCTTTCTAGCTTACTATCCTAAGCTATAATAATTAAAAGATGACTATTACATATTGCTTATCAGGTGAGGTAATCAATTGTATACTCATTCTGCTTTCCTTTCTTTACAGGAGGATCCCCAGATGAAATGTGTTGCAGTCTTCTGCAACATTAAGAGTAAGTACTTTTACGGTCATAATGCATGCAGGTTTCATGCCCCCTGCAATATTATTTCCAAATCCCTGCAATATTGGGACCCCCAAGTTTGCAATATCTGTCGGACATTAGTGTCCGAAGGTTTTGATAATCCCAAGTCAATGGAGTCTAGGGATGCGGCTCGTAAGAAACTACGCAATTGGGCAAGAGGGTTCCAGAAGATCTCTCCGTGACCATACCTACCTAACGATAGGATGCGTAGCTTACTATTCCCGAAAGAAAGTAGGGAAATAGTGGTGCCCCAGGCACGATTCACACCTCCCTGCATCCAGATAGCCTTCGGGATGGAGGGCTGGAAGGCACCCTGGGAAGAAGTTGACAATGTCGCATCGGAATTGCCTCCGTCTGTGCCGGCTCTGGAGCCGTTAACCTCGACATCTTCACCTTCTACCCCTCTATTAGACAAAATGGGCCAGTTACTGGCCCATCTTACGGGTGTAATGGAAAACTTTCGCAAACAAGGCGAAACAGAGGAAGCGAAGCTCAAGATAGAGCTCTGTGAAGCTCCACTTGTCGCCCCCCCAAAGGTCATACAAGCGACCCAGAGACCAAGACATGCTCCAAAACCAATCCCTGGAGGTACTGTACCTCCCTAATTGCTTCCTTCGACTGAAGCATGAACCAATGTCAGAAAAAGAAACGGAACTGAAGGAAGTCATGATTCTCGACCATGATAAGGCACAGTCTATCTTGTTAAGTAGCCTGAGAAGGGCGGGTTACTCGATGTCGAAAAGGTTCGCACCAAGTAAGAGATACCGTACCTTTCTTGCTCCTGCTTCAATAGCATTCCCCTTTACGTGGAAGGCATTGAAATCTGTTGCCAAGGCAGTGGAGGCAGGCAAACCATGTCCTGCACTTGTGGAGTGCAAGCCTCTGTCACTAGCCTTACCCATGTAGGAGAAGGATTGGAAGGAAGTCCACTTAACCTTTTCAGTAGGGAAACTAGACGCGGACGTCGCTGGACGACAGTTTAGCGAGAATCTCCCTAAACTTTCTGAGTTTCTTCTGTGCAAGGAACAAGAGACAAAGGAGAAACCTGCAGCCTCCCTATCCCTACAGAACTGCATAGAGTTGTGTTCAGCCCATCAAAGTACCCCAGACATGCTCATGGTCTTGGCCAAAATGCATATGGCCACCTTAGTAAAAGACCTATATAGCTTTATGAAGGCTAGGAGAGCCTGTCGGGAGTTCTTGTTTGTTGCCGCAACCGTGAAAGATGAACCCAGGAAGCTGATATCTTCCAACATCTGGGGTAGAGACCTCTTTCCAAACGAGGTACTCGAAGAGATGATTGAGAAAGCCACCACAGAGAATACAAGCCTTCTCCAGAAGTGGGGCATCTCTTCAAAGAGAAAGTCTTCCACAGATGTGGGTCCCCAACCTAAAAGGAAGACAGAAAAGTCTAGACTATTTCCTCGGTCTGTTCAACAACATCCCACAGTTTCTATGACCGCGATGCCTCAGGCAGGCGGTTTGAGGAGGTAAACCTTTTGATCAGTCGAAGCAAAGAGACGCTTCTGGTATGAGGGAGGTTCCTTCAGGATCGCTGGACCTTCGATCCATGGGTCCAAGGCCTAATCAAGATTGGACTAGGATGGAAAATAGACATGCCTCCACCATCATTTCCTCAACTCTTCCCACACTCCAACCCCATTCTAGAAGAGTATACCATAGAGCTCTAGAGCATACAGGTGGTAAGGAAAGTAAAGTCCATCGAATTCCAGGGAAGGCTGTTTGGTGTTCACAAGAAGGACTCAAGAAAACTCAGAGTCATTCTGGACTTGTCGCCACTCCACAAGTTCAAATAAAACAGCAAGTTCAGGATGTTAATCCTTCTGAACATATAAATCCTATTTCAAAAAGGGGCGTTCACAGTCTTGATAGACCTGAAAGGTGCCTATTGGCAGCTTCCAGTCAGTCGTCCCCTCTCCCCCTACCTAGGATTCAAGTTACAGAGGATAGCATATGTCCTAAGAGCCATACTCTTCGGACTAAACACAGTCCTAAGTATCTTCACGGAATTGGCGGACGCAGTCATGCAATAACCATGCCTAGAAAAGGTTCAGGTAACAAAGTACCTTGACGAAAGGCTGGTGGGGGCAGCACCTGAAGCAGCTGGTCTGCGAGCATCCAAAGAGGTAATCCAGTTCCTGGAAGTTCGGGGATGCAAAATCAGCTTCAAGAACTCTAGATTCTCTCCAGCTCAAAGGCTTCAATGGATAAAAACCATCGAAACCTGAGGTCACACTGGCTCTCCTTTCCGGCTCTCCTTTCCCTAAGGGATGTAAAAGGAGATCGCAGGGTCGGTCCAGAGACTACGGTAATCAGTCAGGATTCCAAGACGCTAATAGGAAAGAGTTCTTAACTCTCTCCAGTTCGCAGTAGTGACAGACCCAGTGCTAAGAGCACAGCTGAAAGATGCATTAAGAGTCTGGAGAAAATACTCATCAAACGCTCGAAGAGATCTAAAATGACCGATATCGGTCTTTCCTTGATCGCTTCCCAACCAATGGTCAGAGACCGAAAGCCTATTGAGGACCGTGCCCTTGCAACTACCTTGACTGTCGAAGATCATCCGCATGGATGCCTAGTCAGAAGAATGGGGTGTTCACCCCCATCAGAGGAAAGTCCAAGGGGCTTGGTCATTTCTACCCAAGGCCATGGTAGGCCTGTTGAGGTTGGGGAAACTTTCTCCACGCAGATCAGGCCTCCTCAGGCTGATCTGGGACATCGAAGTGATAATGAGACGTCTGACCTGGCAAGGCTCGAGATCGTTCTGTATAGTCTAGGCGATGTTAGCCATCCTTTTACCTAAAAGGATGGCACCTATCAGCAGTTCACGTACAATTGATCCGCAGTGTGATAGCGGATGCTCTACTCAGGCTCAAGCCGATAGAGTCAGAATGGTTCACAGACGCAGACCTATTCTCTACCAGATGGGAACAAGTCCCCGAACTGCAGATCAACCTCTTCGTGACGAGCGTCATCAAGAAACTACTTCGATATGTAGCCTCATACGAGGATCCTCTAGAGGAGATAACGGTCACCACGTCTCTAGTATGGAAGGGATGGACTCAGGAATTCCTGTTCCTTCCATCCAATGTCCTGCTGAAGGTCCTCAACATGCTGAGATCCTTACAGGAAGGGGCAGCTCTGGTGGCTCTCAAATAGCCCAAGAGCAACTGGTTCCCTCTAGTGAAGGAACTGAGGCTGAGGCTGGCCCTTGTACTGAACCCAGCACTATCTCAGAGGGTTCAGAAGTTAATTGTCTTTGATTCATCACAGAGAGCCCAAACCCTTCATTTCATGATTTTCTCGCCCTAGCGGTTAGGAAAAATTGGGGATCTCAGAAAGCAATATAGAATTCTTAGAAGAATACAAGTATAAGTCAACTAGAAGACAATATGAGTCATCTTGGAAAAAGAGGGTTGCTTTTGTAACAGCGAAAGGACCGAAAGAAATTTCAATAAACTTCTGTCTGTCCTTCTTTGTCCATCTTCATAATCAAGGTCTGGCAGCTAACACAATAACTATGTGCAAGTCATCCTTGACTAGACTTCTTTTATATGCCTTTCAAGTGGATCTGGCGAATGAAATCTTTAATAAGATTCCGAAGGCATACGCAAGGCTTAGGCCTGCAGCACCTCCGAAGCCTATCTCATGGTCTTTGGACAAGGTCCTACATTATGCCTCATCTGTGAACAATGTAGATTGTTCCCTCAAGGATTTAACCCAGAAGGTTCACTATAGCCTCTCGGGCTAGAGTTAGTGAAATAGTAGCCCTATCAAGAAATGAGGGCTAAATTCAGTTCACTTCATTCGCAGAGCGGATCCTGACAGTGCACCCGCAAGTCATGATCCGAGAAAAATTGCTTCATCACTGAACTTTTTTCAGTATATGGACTTTGAGCGTCTTCGCTCATATACTGGAAGGAAATCAACCAGAGTGTTCTACAAACACTATGCTAAGCAGGTCCATGAACTGAAGCACTTTGTGGTAGCGGCAGGTAGTGTATTAAAACCTGTTGTCTAAGTACTGCGATGAACAGTTAATTGATTGGGACTATCAATTAAAGGGTAAAGGTGTCGACACTTCCGGTGTGATACCTTTTTAGTGAGTGTTACCATGGTAACACTAAGTCTGTTCAAAATATCAGGTGTGGAATTATACAGATGACATTTGTGCCGTGTGTACGTAGTACACAGTCTTGAGAGGATACAACATTTACAGAAATTTTAAAGGAAAATTTATTAAAATTCTTCAGTCTTAGAGTGGCACTCACCATTTCTTCTCTTTTCAAGGAGGGAAAAATAATTTCTGTATTCGTTGCACGTATAATTCCTTTAACATGTTACATTCGTTTCATTCGTTATCCCATTTAGTCATCTATTAGAAATAAATGTTTATTAGAATGTAATTGCGTCCTATTTCGCCCGGCAATTAGTACATTAAAGATGCCAAAGTTCTTTGACTTACTCATTTAAGTAAACCTCATATCATTGTCTGCTTACAAACAATGGGTATAGTTGACACTGATATTGTTCCGACAATATATACAAACCATGAGACCGTTTTTATCCTTGGTGGATACTTATTTTTGTTCATACAATATATGCTAACCTTGAGGCCCCTTTTCTACAGTCTAGTATGACTCTTCCCTGTAGGGGGCAGGAAGCACTAACATTGTCTATGATTAGTGGTAATGACGGATAACGGTAATGTCATTTGTCTCAATGGTCCAGATGACTATAGAAAAATTGTCCCAAGGTTAAGGCACCAATGAAAATCCACAGATACAGTACTTTCTAGTAATTCTCTGGTAAACTTCCATCAGGACATCATGGCTTGAGCCCAAAAAACAGAATCTAATTATGGGTGAGGTAGCCATATCGTCCTGATGGACCCACCCTCCTTCTCTATAGAAAAGGCCTTCGCAGAATCCCTCCCGAAACTTCTATATCTGTAGCACCATGCTCAATGCTACAAGGAATGTCCGCCATCTTGGATATGGTGCCGTCTTGATACTCAATAGTAGAAGGAGAAGTAAGGTAACCTTGATAGCGGCTCCCCTTCCAAAATTGCCACTCTTCCCCCCCCCCCCCGAAGAGAAAACGCTATTCGGGGTGAAGATCGCCATGTATCGTATCAAGATATATGTCCCCTGATTTATGCGATATCCTTAAGAGAATGTTAAGGATATTCGAGCCAGGAGTTAGAATTCTGGAGAACTAAAGGTAAATTCCCTGGGAATATCACTGTAGTTCATATATCCCTTGGAAGCTACTATTAGGAACCTTCCATCAGGACGACATGGCTATTTCACCCAAAAATTGATTTTTCGCTTCGCTCAAAATCCGTTTTTTGGGTTCAGGCCATGTCGTCCTGATGGAAGGTTCCTATTAGTAGCTTCCAAGGGTATATTTGACTACATTGATATTTCCAGAGAATTTACCTTTAGGTCTCCAGAATTCTAACTCCTGGCACGAATATCCTTAAAATTTCTCCTAAGGATATCGCATAAATCAGAGGACGTATATCTTGATACGACACATATCAATCTTCACCGCGAATAGCGTTTTCGCTTCGAGGGGGAAAGTGGCAAATTTTGAAGGGGAGCTGATATCAAGGTTACCCTTCCTCCCTTGCTACTTTGAGTATCCAGATGGCGCTGTACGTCGCCGCCATGTTTATTTCTATAAGTGTAGCGCTATAGCTCGGTGATTTTCCTGGTTATCTCTCTCGTTACGCTTTGGTTTTTTTGCGGATATTATGCAATCTCCAGCCTCTTCTGCCTCTGGAAAGTTGAGTATTTGATCTTTACATTGTATAAATTTTAGCTCCTGCCTCACAGTGAAATTAGGTTAAATTAAGTGAGAGAGCTTTGCCTTACCGTAGGCCTCATGGGCATGTCGTTCATTACGCATGAGTTATTTGGTTAGCCTGAACGACTTTCCCGTTGTTAATAGCATGAATATTTCGAAGCTATTCAGTCTTCATTGCTAGGAAGTTAATTATATTATGCCGATTGTATTCTTGATAGTTTCAGCGATTTAGGTAACTGAACCTTGCTTGTGCTAGGCTTCCTAGCCTATGTGTTTTAGTTTGCTTTCATGCATGATATAATAGACATTTCTAGTGTAATAACAATTAAATGAAGCTATTTAGGTAATTTATACATGTAAGATACATTGATTGCATATATATATTCCTTTTCCTCTGAGATCGTATACGAGAGAGTTTCGGCGATTAAGGTAGTCGAATCTCACCCGCCGCTAGTCTACTAGCCTAGTGGCTTTAGTATACTTTCATACATGTTCCCCGGTTACCCTCGTGTATCGTTTTATCAATTCAGGCGGAGATAGATATCTCCTAGAATTATTATGTAAACCGATACTCATCTCCAGTGGAGATTTAAGGGTAATCCCTCCTTCCCTCTGAGTGTAGCCTTAGGCTACAACCCTAGTTAGTCTTACCTTCGAGTAGACACTCAGGCTTGACTGGGCTAGTGTTTTCTGTCTCTTCCCTTGGCCGGCAGATAGCAGGCTTTGGGTTTCGGTCAGAACCTCAGAGTATATGGTCTTTTGCCGGCGGCCGGCCGGCAGGGTGATGAATAGTCATTCCCCTGCCGGACTAGGCTGCCGGCATAGGAGACTAGACCTCCCTAGGCCGCACTCGAAGTGGTTGTATGATGCCGCCACCTTCTCCCTGCGGTCTAGAAGACTAGTCCTGTGCTCGCAGACCCTAGGCTGAAGAATAGACATTCTTCTGCCGCCTAGGATGGCGCCGGCACTGGAATTCTGTTTCTCCCTTGAGAGGAGGCGGCAAGTCTGCCGCTGTCCCCTTAACTGTATTGGCAGACCCTAGGCTGGAGAATAGCTATTCCCCTGCCGCCTAGGATGGCGCCGATATTGAAACAGAGTTTCTTAGGGGTGTGGTAGGACCGGCAACCCTGCCGGCTCCTTCCACACCTCATACAGGACCCTTTTCCCTCCCCCCTCTGTCCTTTAGTGATGGCCTAGCCATCGCAACCCTTTGGCCGTCGTCCTACAATCTCACCGCTTGCCGGCGGGTTCTGGGGCCGGCCGGGGCTCCTAAATGCATCCTTATGGACGCAAGGCTCCAGGAAAAGCTGTGCCGGCTGGGCCGGCTCCTGGAGGGAGACCCCTATACTGTAGAGTGTTCTTCAGTCCTCTCTTGGACTGCCATCCACATACCAGTGGCCGTCAGAGACCGGCAATGGTTTCTGTTTGGGTGGAAGCCTGAGTGATACATTCTCCCCTTCCATTTGAACCCTCTTTTTGGAGGAAGGCAGTAAGACTGAATACTTATACCCTTATTTATTGTTAATACACATTTAGTAAGGTTCCCTTCACTCCTTGCTTTCTCTCTCTCTATCGGCTAGTGGCGCCGGGTACTAACCTAGCCGGCAGATACCGGCCGGGTTGATGCTGCTGGCCACTACCCTAGCCGGCAAGGCGCCGGCATTACCCCAGCCGGCGTCGACTAACCTAGCCGGCAGATGCCGGCCGCGTTGATGTTGCCAGCCACTACCCCAGCCAGCAAGGCGCCGGGTGGACCGGTGCTCCGACGCTACCCCAGTCGGCGAGACACCGGCTGAACTGTGCCGCCAGGTGCTAGCCTAGCCGGCATGTTCCACTATATTTGCAGTATAGATCATACTGCAGACAGAAAACTATAGTATAAATTATACAGTAGTTATTTTCCAACATACCCTGTGTATCCATGCACAGTCTATTGTTGAGACCAATTATATATTTTCTTTCCACATACTGATAGATGATCAGTTACAATTTACCCTCATTATTAAAACCTTTGGAAAGTCAGTGTTGAGTTACACTTATCTCTCCTTACAGGTTAGAATTCTTCCCTGGGTTTCCTGAATAGGAAAACTCTAGGTTTTAATTATGGGGGAGGTCGCAGCAATTGGCTGGACAGGAAACACAAGTATGTGTCTTTTGTAATCCTTTTCTAGCTTATCTATTCTAAGCTATATGCAATAAATATGCAAAAATATTAATAAAGGGATTTTGATGTAGGAAAAATCTATTTCTGGGCGAGAGACCCGTGCCGCCCAGTGAAATGCTCCTTTAACATCATTTCTAAGGTAAAAACTGCTATGAATTTACCAGAGAAAAATTTGTATAGGAATGCTAGGTTGAACCCAGCTCGCTCACCTTAATAAGGTGTCGGTATAATACTGGGTTGCTGAATAAATCACAACCAGAGGCCTCGCACCATTTAGATATCTCCTGTCAATATCCCCGAACAGCGAGGTGTCGTTATCGTAATAACAGGACATCAATATAAAAATTTAATACGGTGTGTGAACCGTGGATACCAATAAAGTTCATAACGAGAAACAATCAGTATGGAGGACTCATTGAAAAGCGTTAAGAACGAAACGAGAGAGAGATAGGAGGGAGCCGAGCGCCATGAAAAACCCACGCGGGGTCGTGAAAAATAAAACTGTTATAATATAAGCAAAAAAAGGCAAGGCCCCCTCCAAAATCTTAAAACTCATAGATCTAGTACTTAACTTAGATGGAGTGACATTGGAGTCCGACATCTTGAGGTAAATCCAGATAAAACCAGCGAAATTCACACACTAAGGCAAAATAAGGATTAAATAGCGCGTGCTATGAAAAAGGAGTGATGTCACTGGCGTGGGATTGCTAGTAGTAGTAGGATGTTGAACGGCACCTCGCTGTTCGGGGATATTGACAGGAGATATCTAAATGGTGCGAGGCCTCTGGTTGTGATTTATTCAGCGCCCCAGTATTATACCGACACCTTATTAAGGTGAGCGAGCTGGGTTCAATCTAGCATTCCTATACAAATTTTTCTCTGGTAAATTCATAGCAGTTTTTACCTTAGAAATGATGTTAAAGGAGCATTTCACTGGGCGGCATGGGTCGGAGCCCAGAAATAATATTTATATAGTTTATCGGGTGAGATGAACTACCGCATACTCATTTATTTTTCCTCTCTTTACAGGAGGATCATCCCAAGTGCCTGAGAGTCTTTTGCAACGTGAGGAGCAAGGACTTCTGTGGCCATGTAGAGTGCAGGGCTCATTCTCTCCGCTCCATCTCCAAGGGACCTCTGAAGTACTGGAACCCCCAGGACTGCAATGTTTGCAAGGCTTTGGTTACTGAGGCTTTTGATGACCCCAAAACAGCGGAGTCAAGGGACGCAGCACGGAGTAAGCTGCGCAGATGGGTTCGTGTCTGTCAAAAGAATGCCACGGGGCCTTACCTTCCGAATGAACGGATGCGTGCCTGTCTGTTCTCTAAGGCGACTGTGGAATCTGTTATACCCCAGCCTCAACCTGAGATCCCTTGCGTCCAGATTTCCGTAGATGCGGACGTCTCTTGACGCGATGAAGGACATCCACCTAGATGCGAGGATGTCGGAGGTGTCTGAGGACACCGAGAAAGACCTTCTAGTGGAAGGTCTAGAAGAGGAGTCTACTCTGACTTCCGAGACTGAAGAGGATGACTTCGAATCGGAATCCGTTTCGTCGGTTCCGGCCCCAGAACCAGTACCCTTTACGTCTTCTGCTCCTCCATCGGATGACATAGGTAAAGTTTTGGCCAGTCTCATGGCTATGATGGAGAGCCTTCGTAAGCAGAACGAAGAAAGGGACGCTGAATTAAGGAGAAGGATGGACCATTTCGCCACATCCCATGGGTCTCAGAAGAGACTCAATGTGAAAGATCTTCCTCCTTGCTCTGATGTGAACCCTTGGAGGCATGCAGAATACATGACGATTACCAATGGGAAGATTAAAGCTGGGGGCTGTCCTCATAGAGGATGTTGACTTTTGGACCAGCTTTAAGTCTTACCTAGACTGCTTCGTCCGCTTGAAAGCGGAACCTGTGTCCAAGGAGGAGACAGAACTAAAAGAGGTCATAGTTCTTGATCATGGAAAAGCTCAGGCTCTGTTGGCAAGTAGCCTGAAATACAAGGGCTTCACTAATTCAAAAGTGCCAGGCCTTAGCAAGAAACACCCTTCTTTTTTTGCTCTAGCTAAACTAGCCTTTCCCTTTACGGAAAAAGGGTTTAAGGCAGTGGACGCAGGGAAACCTTGCCCTACACTCAAGGAGTGTAGATTCCTATCCCTAGCCCTGCCTACGGACGAGAAGGACTGGAAGGAAATCCACCTTACCTTCTCAGTTGGGAAGTTGGAGGTGGATATTGCTGGACGCCAGTTCAGCGAAAACCTCCCTAAGCTGTCTGACTTTCTCTTGCGTAGGGAGCAAGAGACAAAGGAGAGACTTGCCGCATCCCTGTCCCTCCAGATTTGCTTGGAGGCAATGGCAAGCGATAACAGATCCCCAAACATGGTCGTGGCCAAATCACATTTGGCTACACTGGTCAAAGACCTATATGGCTTCGTTAAGGCCAGACGCGCATGTAGTGAGTTTGTGTTTGCTTCGGCTGCAGTGAAACACGAACTTAGGAAGCTGATAGCCTCCAATATCTGGGGAAAAGACCTCTTCCCGAGTGAAGTGGTCAAAGAAGTAGTGGACAAGGCCGCCACGGAGAATAGAAATCTTCTTCAGAAGTGGGGCATGTCGGCGAAGAGTAAGTCTTCCCCGGATGAGGGTCCCCAACCAAAGAGGAGGACAAAAAGACCTAGGTTGCCCTCTCACCCTGTCAGACAACAGCAACAACAACTTCCCGCAGTTCCCATGACTGCGGTGCCCCAGATGGTGGCACAACCCCAGCCAACCTACCAGATGGTGCCTTAGCAGCTGGTTGCCCAGTCACCAGCTTTTACTCCTGCATTTGAGAGGTAGACCACTACTTTTCGCCCTAAAGGTAGAGGGTCGAAAAAGGGCTCCTCTAAATACCCTCCAAGAGGAAGAGGGGTTAAGGGAGGACGCGGTCAAGGAGGCAAGTCCTCCGGACAGTCGAAGCAATGAGATGCTTCCGGTAGGAGGAAGACTCCAAAAATTTCAGGATCGCTGGACCTTCGATCCTTGGGCCCACAGCTTAATCAAGAACGGACTAGGTTGGAGCAGGAGGACAGCTCCACCATCATTTCCTCAATTCTTCCAACACTCCACCCTCGTCCTGGAAGAATACACCCAAGACATCTTGAGCAAATGGGTGATAAGGAAGGCAACGTCCATCAAATCCCAAGGAAGGCTGTTTTATGTTCCCAAGAATTACTCAGACAAACTCAGAGTCATTCTGGACTTGTCGCCACTCAACAAGTAGAAAACAACAAGTTCAGGATGTTAACCCTTCAACACATAAGGACCCTGCTGCCAAAAAGGGCATACACAGTCTCGATAGACATGGCAAATGCCTATTAGCATATTCCAATCAACCGCCCACTCTCCTCCTACCTAGGATTCAGGCTACAGAAGAAGAAATACGTCTTCAGAGCCATGCCCTTCGGACTAAATATAGCCCCAAGGATTTTACAAAGCTTGCAGATGCATTCTTTCAACAACTATGACTAGAAGGTGTCCAGGCTGGTGTGGGCAGCATCCGAGACGGAGTGCATGCAAGCATCCAAGAAAGTGATCCAGTTCCTGGAACATCTAGGATTCAAGATCAACGTCAAGAAGTCTCGATTATCTCCAGCTCAGGAGTTTCAATGGCTAGGAATACATTGGAACTTAAAGTCACACCGTCTCTCCATCCCCTAGGGAAGAGGAGAGAGATAGCGGGATATGTCAAGAGACTACTGAAATCCGACAGGATATCAAGACTCCAACAGGAGAGAGTACTGGGTTCTCTTCAGTTTGCATCAGTGATATACCCGGTGCTAAGAGCACAACTAAAAGATCCATCAGGAGTCTGGAGAAGATACGCATCAAATGCTCAAAGAGATCCAAGAAGACCGATACTGACTCGACTACGATCACTTCTCAAGCCATGGTCGAAGGCCAAGAACCTGAAGAGGTCCGTGCCCTTGCAACCACCTCTACCTTCAGTCATCATCCATACAGATGCATCAAAGGAAGGATGGGGAGGTCACTCTCACCAACGGAAAGTCCAAGGGACTTGGTCTTCTCTATTCAAGACCTTCCACAACAACATTTTGGAAGCCATGGCAGACTTTCTCACGCTGAAGAAACTGTCCCCTCGCCATTCAGTCCACATAAGACTGATCCTGGACAACGAGGTGATAGTGAGATGTTTGAATCGTCAAGGTTCGAGATCACCCCATCTTCCGCCTAGTGGAAAAGAAGAGATGGCATTTATCAGCAATTCACCTTCAAGGGTTCCGCAATGTGACAGCGGACGCTCTATCCAGGCTCACACCGATAGAGTCAGAATGGTCCCTAGACGCAGGATCATTCTCCTTCATCTTACATCAAGTCCCGGAACTGCAGATTGACCTCTTCGCGATGAGCAACAAAGAGAAGCTACCTCGTTATGTGGCCCCATAGCGGAAGCAGTGGACGCCATGTCCCTCGACTGGAATAGATGGAATTGGATTTACTTGTTCCCTCCAACCAATCTCCTAATGAAGGTCCTCAACAAGCTGAGATCCTTTCAGGGAACAGTAGCTCTAGTGGCTCCCAAGTGGCCAAAGAGAAATTGGTTCCCTCTAGTATTGGAACTGAAGCTGAGGCTAGTCCCTCTGCCGGACCCAGTACTGACTCAACAAGTACAGAAGTCGACTGTCTTCGCTTCATCACAGAAAACCCAAAACCTTCATCTCATGATTTTCTCTCCTTAGCAGTAAAGAAAAGGTTTTGGATCTCGAGAGACAGTATAGACTTCTTAGAAGAATATAAGTCTAAGTCTACTTGAAGACAATATGAGTCATCTTGGAAAAAGGGGGTTGCTTTCGTCAAGGCAAAAGGACCAAAAGAAATCTCAACAGATTTCTGTTTATCCTTCTTTATCCACCTTCATAAACAAGGTTTAGCAGCCAATACAATAACAACTTGTGAATCAGCCTTGACTAGACCTCTGCTATACGCCTTCCAAGTAGACTTGTCAAACAAAATCTTTAACAAGATCCCTAAGGCTTGCGCTAGACTTAGGCCTGCAGCACCTCCGAAGCCCATTTCATGGTCCTTGGATAAGGTCCTACACTTTGCTTCAACAGTGAACAATGAGGATTGCTCTCTGAAAGACTTAACCCAGAAAGTTATATTCTTGTTTGCTCTAGCCTCGGGGGCCAGAGTTAGTGAAATAGTGGCCCTTTCCAGAGATGAGGGCCATATTCAGTTCACAGAAGTGGGAGAACTGAATCTCTTTCCTGACCCAACATTTCTCGCCAAGAACGTGCTACCAAAAGGTGGGGTCCCTGGAGAATCTTCCCTCTGAAGGAAGATGTCTCGCTGTGTCCAGTGGAGTGTCTAAAGGTCTATCTTCGTAGAACTTCAAACTTCAGGGGAGGACAGCTCTTTAAAGGAGAAACCTCGGGGTCAAACCTATCCCTAAAACAACTTAGGGCGAAAATCACCTATTTTATTCGCAGAGCGGATCCTGTCAGTACACCCGCAGGTCATGATCCGAGAAAAATTGCTTCGTCATTGATTTTTATCCGATACATAGACTTTGAGCGTCTTCACTCATATACTGGATGGAAGTCATCCAGAGTGTTTTTTAAACACTACGCGAAGCAAGTGCAAGAGTTGAAACTCTTTGTGGTGGCGGCAGGTAGTGTCCTAAAACCTGTCGTCTAGGGCTGCGAGGAACAGTGAATTGATTGGGACTGTCAAAGTATGGGTGAATGTGTTGACACTTCACAGTGCAATACTTTAAGATAAGTGTCACCAAGGTGACGCTATGGACTGTTCTAGTTATTATGGTGAAGAAACATAGAGACAACACTTGTGCCGTGTGTTCTTATACATTGTGAAGAGACAATCAATATCACAGAAATGCATATTAGAAAATTTAATAAATTTTCAGTTTTTTGTGGCCCTAACATTTTTTCCCATTCAGGTGAAATAACATTTTCTGGTCTTGATTGTAAAACATGTTTCTTATTGCATTTATTAACATTATGTTAATATTATGTTATGTATGTTGATTTTGCTGGTTATTTATTACCAATAAATACTTGATGGGTATTTTCGTCTTATGTCGCCCCAAAATTGATTTCAATAAAGATATGCTAGAGTATTATTTTCCTTTAATAATCTTCATATGTATATATGAACAAGATATATAGTTAATACCTTTGTTCTTATTCGAGTACAAACTTTACCTGGCTACGCATACAGCGAGACCTGTATGCTCTTGATGCTATGTTTGTTCATATGGTATATGCAAACCTCAAGACTCTTTCCTAAGTCTAGTATGACTCTTCCGTGCAGGGGGCAGGAACCACTAACATGGTTTATGATTAGCAATAATGACGAGGGCCATATTCAATTCAAAGAAGAGGGAGAACTGAATCTCTTTCCCGATCCTACCTTTCTTGTCAAAAATGAGCTGCCCACCAGAAGGTGAGGTCCTTGGAGAGTCTGCCCTCTGAAGGAAGATGTCTCTCCATGTCCAGTAGAGTGTCCTAAGGTCTATCTTCGAAGAACTTCAGACTTCAAGGAGGTACACCTCTTCCTAGGTGAAACCTCAGGATCAAACTTATCCCTAAAACAACTAAGGGCAAAACTCACCTTCTTTATTCACAGAGCGGATCCTGACAGTACACCCGCAGGTCACGATCCTAGAAAAGTTACTTCTTCGTTGAACTTCTTTCAACATAAGGACTTTGATAAACTCCGCTCATATACGGGTTGGAAATCTTCTAGAGTTTTCTATAAACATTATGCGAAGCAAGTGCATGAAATAAAACACTTTGTGGTGGCGGCAGGTAGCATTATAAAACCTGTCGTCTAGTGCTGCGATGAACAGTGGACTGTTTTGGGACTTAACAGTGGACTGGGTGAACAGGTATTAGCATCTTCGAGTGTAATACCCTCTGATGAAAATCACCAAGATGAATTTCGGCCTGTTCTATATAGGTGTAGAATCTAACCAATAACACCAGTGCCGTGTGAACATTTGTTCACAATGTTGAGACATATCCAACATCTAAGTGAAATCAATCAAGAAATTTCACAATTGTGAGTGGCACCTATGGATGATCTATAATATATGTATTGCTTCCCTTACAGGTTAAAAAGATGTAGACATGTCACAAGGATTCTATTTATGATACATTTTGCTTTTGTATTTTTATATTTGTCTATACAAATAAAATACATATAAATGTATCTGCGTCTTATTCCCCCTTCATGAATTAAAATAAACGATCCAGAGGCTTTTATTTTTTTCCTAAAATAACATAATTGAGAGTATGACCTCTGAAAGAACAACCTAGTAATCTTTAAAAAATGTTCCACTTTGTTCCTACGGAATACAAACTTTGACGCCTTATAGTCGATATCGACAATTTCCTTGCAGGGGGCAGGAAGCCCTAAGTTAGTTCCAAACTTAGTGGATATGACAAATAACAGTAATGTCATATATGTAAGGTCTGGGAGACCATATAAGGAACTCAGTCAAAGTAAAGGCACTTATACAAACCCTCAGATATACTGTAGTACTTTCAAGTAATTCTCTGGTAAGCTTCCATCAGAGACCAAAAAAATGAATTTTTGGGTGATATGTCCATGTCGTCCTAATGGACCCTCCCTTCTTTCAAAAACTGAGTATACAACTATGTAATGAAAGTCCCCACCTGAAACTATATCTGCGGCTATCCATGCTTGAATGCGACAAGGAATAGTACGCCGTAGT